>NC_141157.1:61509494-61809494 GCF_053477565.2 Lygodium microphyllum
AATTCACATATACGCTACAATGATGTAGCATGAGTGGCACATGTTCTCAAAAAATGGAGAGAAAAAAGAAGGATATTTTTCATTAAAAAGAAAGATACAATAAAAAACTACTCCATTGCTATGTAGGACAAAAAATATTTACTCTTGAACTTCACACTAAGCTTGAGATGTTCCAAGGCTTTGCTCTCATCTACAAAATATATAGACATGTTTTGAAGAAACTAAAGAGAACACATCCTTTTCAAAAAGATAATGAATCTAGTAGAAAAAGCCTATGCAAAGTAGCATAACACATCCATATGAGCCACTGTTACATCCTCATTAGGATTAATATGCAAATTGGGTATTGTCTTTTGAGTATTCAGATTGGACTATCAATGCATGAAGGCAAGATACCAATAAAAACGAGTTGCAAGATGTATAGAGGTATCCTCAGATTGAGCATGCACTCAAGTAAATTAAAGATATGAGTTTAAATATGGTGAGGGACTCTTCGAAGACCTAGGAATGAGAGGCCAATTAAACATTAGTCCAGCCAAAGAATCATGTAACATCTTGCTAGTCAATGTAAGATATCACTATCATATCCAGGTGTATCCATCACAAATTGTGGAGAAAGATTGATATATTTAGTAGGTGGAGGTACTAGAATAATAGGAGAACATTGCAAAGGCGAGTAAGATAAATCATAAAAGGATGATAATTGAAGGGACAGTGAGGATGGCAACAGAGGAAAAGATAATAAAAATGCTTGAAGGGACTCTCCTTTGAAAAGACAAAGGGAATAGGTCGAACAATAGGAGGTTTAGAAGGAATAGGAGAAGATGTAGGATCTTCAATTTATGGATACCTAGCTAGTAAAAATATGAATTTGAGGACAGTTTGTAGAAGTGAACAATAAGATATGAATGGTATCTAGATTAGAGTTGATAGTGGAAATATAAAAAGGTAGGCAATAGGAAATGATGGAATAGGAAATGAGATCATTGGGATCATATGGATAAATAGAACAATAGAATTTGAAAGTTTGGAAGAATTCATTTGTGAACAAAGGATGATATGAAATATGTGTTAATACTTGAGAGTGTAAAGGCTAGGTATCAGACTTATGAAAAATAGCTTGTCAACGGCATAGAACCATGACACCATCTTTAAAGGAGAATTCCAAGCATGTCCTTTGCCTATTCATTTTTATTATGGAAGTGTCTGAGGTTGTCGGAATCGCCACTGGCAAACACAAGCGCAAGCAAAGACAATTCCCAATGAGGTTGTGCCAAACCAAGTTGTTCACAACTCAGAAATAGGCTATTATTTTCATATCACCACATAAAATAATAAGTTTTTTTTTGAAAGTAAGTACATAAAATGTTAGCTTTTGCATTTACACTTACACGAGATGTTAGTTTCATTTAGAGAGTATCTTAATACTGTTGAGATATCGAGCTCCACTTGTGATATGCCATGGTGACTGTTGTGCATTTATGTCACCGACTTGTCAGTTGCAGATGCGGTTGGTACACCGCCCATGAATAATAGCTAGATGACATCTATCCTTATCTACTCTAGTTCGTGGCTCAATTAGTATGCCACCTTAGTTAGTTGAGTTTGGTTTGAGACCCATATATAGGGTTCTTCTATTTCTATGTACTTGAGTTCTTTTTGGCTTACACAACTAAGAAGAGGAAAACTGTTTTCAGCCTCCACCTTTGTGTGTATTCCCCCATTGTGCAAGCAAGAAAGCTACAAGTGAGACTCCTTCCTTCTCTCCCACAATCTTGATATGGTATCAGAGCCTTGTTCGTGGTAAGGAGCTCAAGAAAGCAAACCAAGTTCGCCGTGTTCTGGTAAGAGGAGCAATGTTGCTTTCATTTTCTGTTTTGGGAGCAGATCTCTGCAGGTAGCACAGCCGGAAAGTATATGAGTGCATTGTCTCAGGTTGAGACACCCTTCGCGGTGAAGCAAGAGGGTAGTATATGCTGCGGGCAAGGGCTTTAGCCTTCGGCGACCTTGTTTTTTTTATTTGAGGCCATTTCGGGGTCGGAAATTGCAAGAGTGCATTGTCTCAGGTTGAGATGCCCTTCGCGGTGAAGCAACAAGGTAGTATTTGCTGCGGGTAAGGGGTTTAGCCCTTGATGACCCTGTTTTTTTGATTTGAGGCCATTTTGGGGCCTGTTTTGGAGGCGGAATTTTTCTGCACGCACTCAGAAAAAGGCCCTGTTTTATGCTATGTGACCACTGTTCTACAAGTCGGTGAAAAGTTACTGTAGAAATTGCATCGTATGCTTGTGCGCAGAGACATTGGGAGTTATAGAATCATCCTTCTTGCCTGTTGATGCAAAATCGTCACTAGGAAGTGACTGTGTGGTCAAGTATCACTTTCGTCAGTTTTGCAGATTTGCCCTTGTGAGGTTGAAGCTGTGTTTTTTGCAGTGACAGAATTTTTTGCAGCGTTCTGTAATGGCATCTGATTCTCTTTCACAGATTGTCACTGAAAAGCTTGACAAGAACAACTTCCAAGCATGGAAGTTTAGAATGACGAATTTTCTTATGGGAAAAGGATATTGGGAATTTGTTGTAGGAAATGAAGAAGAACCAGTTCTTCCTGATGTTCCCAATCAACAGCAAATGCAGCCATTTAAAGTATGGCACAAGTGCAGAAGAAAGCAATGAAGTGTGGTATGTTGACTCAGGTGCATCAAACCACATGACAGGTCATGCAGAATGGATGTAGGATGCAAGAAAAATGGAAAAACCAGGATTTGTGGAGACTGGTGATGATACTGCACATCGTATTGTGTAGATTGAAAAAATTCATTTGTCTATGCAGGATGGGAAAAAGAAATACATGTCAAATGTATTTCATGTCCCGAATATCACCAAGAATCTGGTTTCTGTTGGTCAAATAGTTGAGCAGGGCTTGCAGGTTAGATTTAATCCTCATGGATGCTTTGTTGAGGATATGAAAAATAAAGGTCGCTTGATAGCAAAAGGAAAGAAGAAGGACATAATGTTTACATTGGATACAGACATGCCTGAATTGAGTGCAGCAATGTTTGCACATGGGACCGGTGTAATTGCAGATATTGATATTTGGCATAAACGCATTGGTCATGTTAATGTACAGCGACTTAAATCAATGCAAGCCAAAGATATTGTTGCATGATTGTCTAAATTTAAGGTTGCAAAAATGCACAAGGTATGTGAAGCCTGTCAGTTTGGAAAACAGGCAAGGAAACCATTTCCTAGACATGTTCAAGAGAGTAAGAAGCCATTGGAATTAATCCACTCTGATGTGTGGACTACTAAATCTGCATCTCTTGGAGGCTGCCATTATTTTGTCACTTTTATTGATGACTATAGCAAAAAAATTTGGGTGTATTTTATGAAAAAGAAAAGTGAAGTTTTTGGGCATTTTAAAACTCTTAAAGCTATGGTTGAAAAAGAAACAGGCCTGCAAATAAAATGCCTAAGGTCAGATGGAGGGGGAGAGTACCTCTCAAATGAGTTTGCAAGGTTCCTACATGAGCATGGCATAAAGCAGCAATATTCATGCAGTCATATCCCACAACAAAATGGAATTGCAGAAAGGAAAAACATGCATATTGGAGAGGTATCTCGTGCCATGCTCAATGAAAAAGACCTGCCAGATTTTTATTGGGCTAAGGCAGTTGCTACAACAGTCTACATAATGAACATGACTCCCAATGCAGCAATACATAGAATGACTCTAGAGGAGAGGTATATTGGTAGGAAACCAGACATTTCTCATTTGAAATTTTTTGGTTGCATTGCCTATGTTCATGTGCCAGATGAGTTGAGATCCAAGTTGGATCCAAAAGCTGAGAAGTGTATCTTTATTGGTTACTCTTTGCAGCAGAAAGGGTATAGATGCTATAACCCTTCTACTCGTAAGTTTACAGTGAGCAGAGATGTTGTTTTTGATGAGATGAGTAGCTGGTATAAACCAGTAAATGTGATTGATAATGTAGATGCACAAAATGGTAATGCTACACAGAATTCACAGCAGCAATCACAAGATATTAGTGGACTTGGAGCGTCCTCTAGCAGTGGTTCACATTGTTTGCCATGGACAGGCAGATTGAGATCAGGAGAATCTTCTCAAAGTAATGCAGATAGTGGTATGCAAGTATCACGAAAAGGAAAAGAGAAGGTAGATCAGCCCATGTTTGATGTGAATGCAGGTCACTCTTATGTGGATGGTGAATCGAGTGGCTCTAAATAGAGCATTGATGATGAGTTGGGTATTCCTTCTATTGTTACACATGGAGTAAGGAAGACCAGGGATGTTTTGAGAGCACCTGGAAGTGAGCCTACTTTGCGTAGGTCTACCACAGCTAGGTATCCTGTGGATAGGCTAAAATATGATGGATTTACAGCCATTCACTATGCATATATAGTCAAAGTGATACAGGAACTAGAACCCACTTCTTTTGAGCAAGCCATGGGAAAAGAAAAATGGGAGAAAGCTATGGATGAAGAAATGGATGCCTTGGAAGAAAATGCTACATGGGAGTTGGTACCTTTGCCTAAAGATAAGAATCCAATTGGCTGTAAGTGGGTTTATAAGGTGAAGCACAACGTAGATGGTTCTGTGAACAGATACAAGGCAAGATTAGTAGTCAAGGGGTATGCACAAACATATGGCATTGACTATCAAGAAACATTCAGTCCGGTTGCAAGGATGGTAATCGTAAGAGCAGTCATTGCTATGGCTGCATCAAAGGGATGGTCTTTACATCAGATGGATGTAAAGAATGCCTTCTTGCAAGAAGAGGTCTATATGGAGCAGCCACCAGGTTATGTGCATGCTGTTCATCCTGAGTTTGTTTGCAGGTTGAAGAAAGCCTTGTATGGCTTGAAGCAAGCACCTAGAGCATGGTCTGACAAGATAGGACAGTATCTTGTCACTATTGGCTTTCAGATTTCCAAGGCAGATTTCTCACTTTATGTGAGAAAAACAGAGAAAGGTATTATGCTACTTATCATTTATGTTGATGATTTGATTATCACAGGTGATAGTGATGAAGATATCCTTCATGTGAAAATGCTATTGAAGCAAAAGTTTGAGATGAAGGATTTGGGAGAGCTGCATTATTTCTTGGGCATTGAGGTGATTAGATCACCAAGTGGGATATGGCTCTTGCAGAGGCAGTATGGATTGGACATGCTGTCCAAATATGGGATGACAGGATGTAAGCCTATTTCAGTTCCTTTGGAGCAGAATGTGAAGTTGAGCACAGATGCAGGTGAGCTTCTCGAAGACCCTACTATGTACATACGCATAGTAGGAAGTTTGATTTATATGACAATTACCAGGCCAAATTTGAGCTATGTTGTTGGATTGGTAAGTCAGTTTATGCAGGCTCCAAGGAAACCGCATTTGGATGTGGCTAGATGCATACTCAGGTATGTGAAGTCCACATTGCAATATGGACTACTTTATGAGACTGGGGTTCAGATACAGTTATATGGATACACTGATGCTGATTGGGCTGGTAGTATTTCTGATAGACGATCTACCAATGGATATGTGTTCTCTTTTGGGAGTGCTACAATCACTTGGAGCAGTAAGAAACAGCCTACAGTTACCTTGTCGAGCACAGAGGCTGAGTACAAGGGTGCAGCAATGGTTGCATGTGAGGTAGCTTGGTTGCATAAGCTACTTTATGATATGCATTAGCCTACAGATGGGCCAGTTGTCATTTATTGTGACAACATGAGCAGTATACACTTGGCAAATAACCCAGTCTATCATGCTAGAACAAAGCACATTGAGTTGCATTATCACTATGTGCGGGAGAGGGTTGATCTAGTTTATGTCAGCACAGACGATCAGGTAGCTGACATATTTATGAAGGCATTGGGCGCAGAGAAGCTGCGCAAGTTCAAAGACCTGCTTGGTGTGCACGAATTGGGATTGAGCTCGAGGGGGAGTGTTGAGATATCGAGCTCCACTCGTGATATGCCAAGGTGACCGTTGTGCATTTATGTCACCGACTTATCAGTTGCAGATGCGGTTGGTACACTACCGATGAATAATAGCTAGATGATAGCTATCCTTATCTACTCTAGTTCGTGGCTCAGTTAGTATGCCACCTTAGTTAGTTGAGTTTGGTTTGAGACCCATATATAGGGTTCTTCTATTTTTATGTACTTGAGTTCTTTTTGGCTTACACAACTAAGAAGAGGAAAACTGTTTTCAGCCTCCACCTTTGTGTGTATTCCCCCATTGTGTAAGCAAGAAAGCTACAAGTGAGACTCCTTCCTTCTCTCCCACAATCTTGACAAATACACGTCCAAATGGTTAACTGCTACCTAGATTTGTAGATAGATTAATCAAGATTATAATTCATAAAATCATGATGGAAACAGTTGCAGGAGGTTATTGCATGAAATGAGTAAAGGATGTTATGCGTTCTCGAGATTAGTAAAATAACTCGATATATTTATTGTCAAAATTTTATTTTTTTATTTTTTTAATTTGAGTAAAAGAAAATGAACCATGGTCCTCCTATCTCGCGTGCGAGCTCGGGGTAGGGTAAAAAGATTTGTGTTGTCGAGACAAATGGAAATGGGGTGAGCATAGGTGGCCGCACGCGACACGTTGAACTTGACAACGTGTGTCTACTAGAGGCAAAATCCAAGCATTTGCACAAACATGTAGGGACGAGGGGACCAAAAATTCATGAATTAAAAAAATTCAAGCATTGAATTGATGTGTAAGAAAAAGGAAAAGGGGACATGATGATAGGGGGAAGGGACTGGAAAGCATGAATGATACATCGAGCATAAAAAATAGGTGTTACATGGAAAAATGGTAAAAAATGCACTTGAAAACACGATAAAAAATTAACAATGTTTTTTTTTTTGGGTCAGAATGGAGTGCAGTAAAAAGGAAAAATGTGCGATTTGAGAAGATGAACATGGTTCCGATGACAAATGTATGTTCACATGGAAAAATAATAAAAACACCAACAAAAAATAGAAGAATATAAAAATTAAAAATGGCAAAGCCATGTGTTAGATTAACAGGTGATAAAAAGGAGAAATGTCTAGGGGAAGGGAAGGATTAGGACGATGAGGACAAATAGTAGGTCTGATGTGAAAAAGGCACTCACGAACCATCACTCAAAACAAAGGGTGGTAAAAGGAAAAAGTGTATAGTTCGAAGGGATGAATACGGATGTAATGTGAAATTTTAGGTTTAGTGAGCATAGAGCATGTTCACAAGGAAATACGTTTGCAAAACGTAAAAGTGTTCAAAAAATAAACAACAAATGAATCGTGAGTCGAAAATAGGGGACTATAAAAGGAAAAAAATTATACTTCAAGGGGACAAACACGGTTGTGACATGAAAGTGCATTTTCGATGAAGCAAGGGTGTGGTCACATGGAAAGACGAGAAGAAAGAAATTGCCAGATGGGAAAAGGAAGACCCTATGTATGGGGTGGAACAAAATGGGTGGGTGGGGAAGGGATCCCAACAGGGTATAGAAGAGACATTGCATCAGTGAACGATTAGATACTGGCATTTTCATGAGTGCATACATAAGAGATATGCAAAGACGTGTCCTCACTCTTAAAAACTTTTTGGACTGATTTTGTAAATCAATAGGGCCTAACTCCTGACAATCGACTGAACCCTTGCGTCCCTACACTTAAGACATGACACAGATATATAAACACGAGGTAGAGTTAGAAACACTTGGCTCGTTTAGTAGATAGTCGATATGGACATGCATTGATACGCTTGGTATCAGAGTCGTCTCTAGTAGGAGGTACCGTAGCTCACCACAACATGCGTCAATCATTGCAAGAATTATGTAGCAGTATCCAGTGGGTAACATTGTCGATGAAGTCCACCAGTTTTGAAGACACAAAATACAACACTTAGTTCAATAGCCACTCATGTGGGAATGGTAGATCAAGTGCTTGCCCCATAGCTTATGTCACTTAGAGAAGAATTGAAGGGAATCCATATCTTACACACGGTTAAGAAATTGATAGAATTGAGGGAGGCTCAGAGGAAATATACCAATGTGCACAATTACTGGTGCATCCATGCATCTAACCCATTTGGCAGCATAAGTGTTAGAAGGAAGGCGAGGGAGTGCAGTACACAAAACAAAGTGACATGTTTTACTGTGATGATGTAGAGGCCCATCTCATGTGTGCAAATGAAAACATGAATGCACATGATCACTGGATGTTGTAACGTCTCTCCATCCTCACCTCTTTGTTAAATGAAACTTCTCCCCTCTATCGCATGTTGTGTTGATAGATATAGGAGGGAAACCTAATGTCTCACACCCATTGATGTAATCTTGACTGCCACACTTGTGTAGAGGTTTGTATGCCTTGTGAAATATTGATGGTATAGTTGTGTAGCCCATCATGTGCAGGCATATAGTGCAAGAAGGAAGGCCAGGGAGCCTTATAGTGCCATGCATAGGAACATATCATGCTTCGTGCATTGGGAGGCCCAACCTATGCATGCAACGTTCCATTCACAAATCTTACCTCTCATTTGAGTTGAAAGAAAAAAAGCTAGTCACTCACCCCATCCTTTGTCTCACCCTTTGTTGATGAATACAGAGGGCAACCCATACTCACATCCCCATTCTATTAGGATGAAAGCTCACATCACTCAAGGAGTTGCCCATGAAGATTGACTTCATCTTGTCGATGATTCCAAATAGTGTATATTGATGAAGAGATGTACTAAGGGAGGTAGTTGACAAATCAAAAATTTGAATTACATGGAGGATATTTCGTCTGCTATAGGAGTTAGACGCTTTCTGGAATCATAGGACACAACACACAAAGGGAGGTAGCTTTGGAATTGCATCTTGAAGGTTGTGATGGAGGCTTCAACTATTCTAGACTGTGAGATGCCAACACCTTTTCCACAGCTAACTTCCTACCCAAGGGTGTTTGCCACAGTTTCTTGGAGCAAGGCCTGTTATGACAAGGAATTTCTTCCTTTTCTCCCATAACAATTTATTAGTTTTTTTTCTTTGTTTTGTTTTTTTTCCCTATAATAAAAATCCAAGTGTTTAAAACCAACCCTGCCACATTTGCTGGATTGGAAGGAAAGGAAAGAGAATAGGGATATGAACTAAAATAGAAGGTACAATAGAAATAATTCATTTCGTCAACACAATCCACATGAGGATGACTATCAAAAGCAGCATAAGAAACAATGCCAAAGGGAAAAATGGGCTATTGGTTGTGATTGCCAAGATTCTTAGAGATGAACACATGCGTTTTTGAATTTACGCGCCTCGAGACGCCCTGTTCTCTTCGCGCCCTTTCATCCCGACATCCAGGTTATAGTGCAATCTAGATCTCATCTCTTGTAGCACATCTCCATAACACTTCATCTTTACCTTTCTTGTATAAAGCACTACCTAGCAAGGTGTAGAGGGTTGATTCCAATAGAAGCTTCTTTTTCTATTTGTTGGAGATGCCAGGAGGATACTATTGTGTAGCCAAGATATTGGCAATGTTTGCATACCATGGAGCCACAGTCTCTACTCGAAACAAAGCTAGATCAGGAAGGTTAGTATCGTCTTGCTCCCCTTTGTCACTCTGAGGGATTTACGATAGATGATTAGGGAGGACATGGGAACAACCAAGCTTAATGACCACTTCAAAATCAAACTCTTGGAATAGAAGGAGCAAATCTCATCATTTTTTCCTTGACGTTTGTCTTATTCATCAGGGAGGGTAGAGCTTGATGATCCACATAAAACTTAAAGTGCATCAACAGTAGGTAGTGTTGAAACTTCTCTAGGGCAAACACCATTACAAGATACTCTAACTCAATCACTATATAGTTTCTCTCTCTATCAATGAATGTTTGGCTTGTATAATAAACGGGTAGATTTAGCTTTGAGGAGCCTTTTTGGCAAAGGACTACACCTAAGACTTCTATAGATGCATCACTGTGTACATGAAACTGTGTCCAATCAGGAGGTTGCAAGATGGGTACTTTAATCAGACATTGCTTTAGAATATTAAAGGATCATCTTCTAGGATCTGTAGTATTTCTTAAAATTTTCAAGAGATTATGAATTCTTCTTTGACTACACCCTTTCTCTTTTAAAATTCAACTCTTCAAATGTGTTGGACCTAGAGCTCTTCAATACCACAAAAACAACTATGTAATCCATTTTGCAAGATTCTTTCAATCCAAGAAAACCACTTATGGAGAAAGTGGGGTGATTTTGATGGTGGATAGTAGTTTTGTAGAGATAGGGACTATTTTCGCTATAGTTTAAAGCAATATCCACTATGTAAAAGCTTTATCCATGAAGTGAAAGATCATATAGATGCATGGGATGATGAATGAAGGAGGAGAAGTCATAGATGCAAGTGAATATTGGTTTATCAAGGTTGAGCTCTAATACTAATGCTAACCTCTTTGATCAAGCTTAATCATGGGGTTTGGCCTTCAGCCTTCGGGCAATCGGCCACGTGCCATTCAGGCTTCGAGCTTCGGCTCACCTGAATGAAGGCCTTCGGGCTTTGGAATTCGGCCACCTTCGGGCCATCTAGCCATTCGGATCTTAGCATTCGGGCTTCGGCGGTTTGGCCCCTCCGAATTCGGGATTTGGCCATTCAATGTTTGAACGGTCAAATCGACCTGCCAAACCCAGCCATTTGGCTCAACTCGACTTCGGCCCTCGGACTTGGCCATTCAGCCTTCGGCCCCTAGCCGAACAAGACATTCGGACTTCGGCGGTTTGGACGCCGATTCAAATATTCGGACCCTGTCATTCGGTCCAAATTTGGTTGAAAGCATTTTTGATATTATTTTAATAATTTAAGCCCAGACCCGCATTGCCGACACTAGTGCGACCTTGTAGGTGCAAGAAAATCATAGAAAACTTAGCAGTCGCAACCGCAGACCAGACATCAAACCCCCACACACTTGAGAGAAGCAGCAGAGACCTAGATTTCAACCAGACAGTCGTGTGCTGACCTCATACCCAGTGGCCAAGAGCTGAAGGTAGCATTGTCATCGCACTTGAGTGCCGCAATCGAGCACACACAGTAGGCCACATTGGTTGTGCATTGAAAGAGCAGAAAGCCTGATTTCACACTGAACGCACAGACACCACATTGAGTGTACATAATTTGAGGATTGGTTATAATAACAAGGAATACACTCGTACATAATCATTCAAGGAACCCACCAATAGGAGTGAACCCCAAGACTTAGTAGACAAACAGGGTTAGGACCTAGGAGGACGTTAAGTGGACATGAGGATCCAGAAGATGACAACATAGAGGATCACGCGCTGCTAGAACTACTTGAACTGATCGACGGCCTCGTGGAATTGGAGGCAGAAACAATGTCAGGATCAAGAGGCTACCGAGAAGAGGACCGGCTAGACATAGGAGAATTCCCAGTCTCAGTACTATAGGAACTAGTCCATGACTACGATTTACTCACTAGGACCGTGATCCAGGGCAGACTTGCAGAAGAAGGGGTAACAAGCCTCGAAGAAGAGAGAAGAGTAATCAGGAGAGAGCTAGAAGGAATAATTGCCTACAACCGCGAGCAAAGGGCTAGAAAGCTGCAGCAAGACGTAGATATGTACGAGGCCAGAAGGGTGCTAGACCTAGCTGGGGCAGCCAAGTCTGGACCGAATGAAGAGAGGGAATGGGCATCAGAGGCTGACATGACATTGAGTGAACTTGTAGCCAAGCGACTCATGGACAATACGTCCGTTGAGCAGAGTGCCACATCCCTAGCCACCGCACTACTCTCAGGATTGGGAGTCATGCAAGGGGCTAAAGGGCAGGCTAGAATCCCTGTCGTAGCAAAACAACTAGCGAAGTATGAGCCTAGCAGTGACCCATACAGCTTTATGGAGCAGTTCGAGCAAGTATGCAAGGCAAATGGTCTTATTGACATTGCACAAGGCTCTCAAGCTTTTGGCCTGTGCTTAGGCGATAAGGGGAGAATCTGGTATTCTAGCCTCAATGACGCAGAACGTACAAACTTTGCCTGCCTTGAGGACCTCTTCATCAAGAGATTCTCGGAGGCAGGGTATTCTGACAACCTCATTGTCCAGTTGATAAATAGCCAACTGCCCGATTCTAGGGTTCGGGTGTCCGAGCGCGTCGGGGTCGGCGCACTTCCGATGATGAAAATGGTGCCAAATCTAACATTTTGCTGATGATTAGCTATTCTAGGTTGTTAAATACACACAAGGGCATGCCAGGGAAGAGATTTGTATACATGTAGCACCCCCGAAGTGTGATCAAAGGGTGTCCGCTCCTCTCCTGTGCCTGTAGCTCTCTCTCACTCTCTCTTGCTTTCTCTCAACTAAGTCAGAATGCAACTGAGCTCTTCTTCCCTTACCCTAGCCTTACATAGCATTGCCCAACCACTCTCTAACCTTAGAGCCTTTCCCCATTGCGATTTCCCCCTAAAAAATGTGACTTTTGCCTTCTTTTTCTTATTGCAACCAAATTTACAGCAGCAAAAACCCTACCCTTTCAGTTTCGGATCTTAATCCCAGCCTACCTAATGCTAACAAAAAATCACAAAACCAAGCATAAGTTGTATTTACTACTCAAGAACTCATAAAAAAACTCAAAATACTTACTTGTTTCAATGATTAAACCTCCTAAATCTCCTATCTATCTCAAGCACCGTTTCAGGCGAAGGCCCCACTCCTATGCTCGATTTGATGTGCGTGGCACTCAAGGCTCAATTCCGTCTGTCCCGGTAATGGAACCAAAATGAAAGGGAGCTATAAGCTCTACCCTGAGACCTACGAACCACTTATCAATCAAGCGTTTCAAGCCGAGCGGCCATGGCTACCTCTCACATAGCCGACACGCCATGCCTACCTTACGGGTGCAGTGAGCTTACCTTGATGCTCGATTGAGTACCCTCCTCTCTCTTGCACACCGGTAGCTCCACGATCCTTGATGCTAGCTCAAGCAACCTCAATCCCTCTCCCATGAGCTCCATCCTCCATAGCCAGGCGCGCAAGAGAAGAGAAGAGAAGAAGAGAAGAGGAGATGGTGAAGAGATTCACCCTCTTGATTCCTCACTCCCACACACTCACTCCCTCACACTCTCACACTCCCTCTCTCAAGAGCACACACAAGCAAGAAGAGAAGAAGAGAAGAAGAAGAGAGCCACTTTTTACCACATACAAGAATGAGCTTTTCATTCACTTTTGAACTTTATATACATGCCCTCCCTTTTTTTGGGCGATCATCCCCTTTTTTACAAGGCCGGCCATTGTCCTAAGCCCATTTCTCATTTCCCACCATTCTAATTTATCCTATTCCCAACTTATGCATACAATTTGCATAGGAGCAAGCCTCGCACTCTTTTACAAGGATTTGGGAGTGCTTCCACACTTAATGGTGCGCCTTTTACTCTTTTACTATCTCGGGGTGACACTGAGACTTTCTGGGGGTCGTGTCCGAATATTTAAATTTTTCGGGGTTTGGTTACTGGTCAAGGCGCCTTTTTCTTCTTTTATCCTGTGCCTTTTTGCTATTTCCTTTTTTTTTCATTTTCCCACTCCTCTGTGCTGCGCTAAATACGGCAAACAGTGGCTGCAACATACTCGGCCTCTATGGTAGAAAGGGCCATGCATTTTTGCACCCTAGACATCCAAGAAACAGCACCTCTAGCATAGGTGAATACATAATCGGAAATGGACTTCCTACTATCTGCATGTCCTGCATAATCAGAGTCAATGTACCCCACGACTTCTATATCCTGGCTGCCATAGCATATGTACATATCTGCAGTGCCCTTCAGGTACCTCATGATACCCTTCATGGCATCACAATGCTTCTTGCTAGGTGTAGCCATATATAGCGTGCCACAACACCAATTGCAAAGGCAATATCTGGACGAGTGGCGATCATGGCATACATAAGACTACCCATCACTGCGGATGCATAGGGAATCTTGGCCATCTCGGCCCTCTGCTCATCTATTTGCAGACAATCATCTTGTGATACCTTCACATAAGGAGGCAATTGACATCCAATAGGCTTTATGTCCTGCATGCGAAAGCGCTCAAGGACTTTATGAACATACTCCCTCTGTGACAAGTAGAGGAGTCCTTGATGTCTGTCGTGTCTAATGTGCATACCAAGTATGTGAGAGGCATGTCCCAGATCTTTCATCTCAAAGCTCTTTTTGAGCTGAGCCTTAAGAGCATCTAGATCACCATGAGCTTTCCTTGCTATCAACATATCATCCACATAGAGTACAAAAATCAATAAAGAACCATTACGAGCTTTCTTCGTGTAAAGACATGGATCCATAGCACTCTTATTGTAGCCCTGTGACTGCATAAAGGCATCAAACTTATGATACCACTCCCTAGGTGCCTGTTTCAATCCATAAAGACTTTTCTTCAATTTGCACACTAGGTGCTCCCTGCCAGGTTCTGCAAAGCCCTTAGGCTACTCCATATAAATCTCATCATGCAAGTCCCCATATAAGAAAGCCATCTTGACATCCATTTGGTATAAATCCAAGTCAAGCTAAGAAACCAAAGCCAAGACTAAGTGCAAGGTGGTCATCTTAACGACAGGAGAAAAGATCTCATCAATGTCCACACCATGCTCCTACTTAAAACCCTTTGCTACCAATCTAGCCTTGTATACCGGCTTGGGGTGTCCAGGGGTACTTTTCAGCTTGTACACCCACTTGCATGGCAAAGCCTTCTTGCCCTTAGGCAAGGAAACCAAATCCCAAGTCTCATTATTATGCAAGGAGTCTATCTCAGACTGCATAGTCCTCTCCCAAGAGTGACTGTCACCCCTGTGCATAGCCTCATCATAAGTGAAAGGCTCTCCTGCATATGTAACCAAGACATAATGCATCGAGGGCTAAAATCTATCAAGTGGACATCTGTCTCTAGTAGACCATCTCATGGCAGGCTCTACTACCTGCCCAGCTACCTGTCCAACACCTTGACCATGAGCATCTGCTGTAGCTATAGGCTGTCCAACTGGCTGTGCGAGAGCTCTCGGCTCCTCCTGAAATATGACCCTACAGATCTCAACAACTCTCTCAGACTACCTATGCATCTTGTCTTCATCATGAAAGACTACATCATGACTGCGGATGACTTTCCATGCATGCGGATCCCTGAGACAGTAACCCATCTCGCCTGCATCCCCATAACCAAGGAAAATGCATTTGACACTCTTAGGATCTAGCTTACTTCTCTTGTCTCTAGGCACATGGCAAAATGTCTCACATCCAAAGACACGAAGATGCGCATAAGAGGGAGGTTTTTCAGTCCATACCTCCTCGGCAATCTAGAAATCCAAACCACTAGAAGGTGATCTGTTTATGATATGCATAGTTGTACTAACTGCCTCAGCCCAAAATCTCTATGGTAGGCTTGTGTGGCTAAGCATACTATGTACACGCTCCTGGATGGTTCTATTCATTCGCTCAGCCAAACCATTCTAGGAGGGGTGTAGGGGGCGGTCAACTGATGCTTAATATCCCTCTCATCACATAACTGCTCAAAAGCACGTGAGACATACTCACCCCCATTATCTGTCCTTAGGCATTTTAGCCTATACCCAGACTGGTTCTCAACCAATGCAAGCCATCTCTGAAACACAGCCAAGACATCGGATTTCAGCTTAATGGGATAAGCCCAAACTTTTCGTGAAAAATCATCTATGAAAATAACAAAATACTTGGCACCACCCATAGAGTGACAAGGCATGAGCCCATAGACATCCGAATGTACCATTGCCAAGGTCTCACTCATGCATGGCCTACCAAACTTCTTATGCATAGACCTAGTCTATCTGCCATAAGACAATGCTCACATCAATCAAAACATGCATAATCAAGGGGTGGTAAGTACTACAAACTAGAAAGAAATTTCATTCCCTTCAAAGACATATGGCCCAAATGGGCATGTCAAAGAGATACATGTGGGATAGAACCCACAGACAAAACATGATCAAGGGAAGAAGCGGATACAATGAAGGGATAGAGGCTGCCACCCTTGGTACCTCTTGCAATCACAAGTTTGCCATGAGTGATCTTCCATGCAGAGTCTCCAAAAGATACATGATAACCTGCATCATCAAGCTGTCCAGCTGACATGAGACTGCATGTCAAAGTAGGTACATGACGTACATCCTACATAACAAAACTGCTGCTTGAAGGAAATTGTAGCCTAACATCACCAATGCCCACAATATCAAGAGAGTTGTCATCACCCAAGCGCACAGAACCCGAAATAGTATGGTATGAATGAAACCACTCTTGGCAAGGTGTCACATGAAAGGACGCACCTGAGTCCAAGAGCCAACACTGTGCATACATAGAGTGTATCTCTGCCATCTACAAAGCACTAGAAGAAGCTGCAAGGATATAATCATCATCAACATCCTCAGGCTGCATAACATTGATCTCTTCAATTTTAACACTGGACTTTACACGCACTATGCTATGATCAGAAGACTTATCTTGCACTTTGTCTTTCCCCGTATCTTTGCACCTTTCATTGCACAGTTCATGGCATTGTGACCTAATATGGCCCTTTTTTCCACAATGGTGACAAGTAACATCTGCATTCCTACCACGGGATTTGCTAGTGACTTCCCACGAGACTTGGACTAAGATTTTTGAGAATCTTGTCCGGCCACTACCACTGCCATGCTTTCCATATCCATCATTCATGCCTCTAACTATCATACCATGTGACACACGAGAGGCATCCAAATTCTTACGATTAACTTCTTCCTCTGCAGAAGAGTACTCTCAACATCAGATAATTTCAAGGTAGCAGTAGAGGCACATAATGCAGTGCGGAATACATCCCATGACTCATTAAGAGTACCAAGCAAGAAAAGAGGAGCGACATCCTCTACAAAAGTGATGTCTTACAAAGTCAAGTTCTTGAGTATAGCATGGAATTAGCTCAAGTGAGCAAACATAGTCACATTCTCCTTCATGTGCAGATCCATAAGCTGTTTCAGCCAATATATCTGACTAGTTGGACTTTTCTTGTTATAGAGATTCTTGATTTTATCTCACAACTGCCATGCACTTTGTTCTTCCTCAAATACATTGTAATGAACCTGTTTTGTGAGAGATAATACAATAGTGGACTTGCATAACTCATCAAGCTCAAGCCATTCCTCATCTGGCATAGTTGTAGGCAGATGCCTGCTCAACCTCAAAGGTTTGATCTGCGATTTCTGCACCAACACCTACCAAATCTGGCTCTTCCAATAAGAGTAATTCGTACCATCAAGCTTAGTGATGTTGAAAATAGCATGATCAATGGATGAACTCGCCATAATGCAGGCTGGAAGACTATAAACAATTTAAAACTATTTGATATTTACTGCAGAAAATGACCAAAAAATCACCGAAATCGAGAGAAAAATGGCGAGAAAAGTGTAACCAAAGTTGCTGTCCACCAAGTACTAGTGAAAGTACATTTCAGCATGAAAAATCCATGTTAGTCCGGAGTTATATGCTTGCTGTAATAAATGACAACATGGTATTGTGAGAGACAATTGCTGACCAAATCACTGTACCAAGTCAATAAATGATAGCCAAGACATGACCAAATCACTGTACCAAGTCAATGAATGACAGCCAAGACATGACTAGCCATAAATGGGCATAAATCAGCACCAAACAATATCAAGACCATGAGCAAACACCCAAAGTCACCAAAGCATCCGTTAGTGAGTAGGCATACCCCTTGGGCAGTAGGGCAAAGTATACATAACACTGGCAAGACCTGACACCAGTAGGTGTATGCTCACTAGAGTGCAAAGCCCAAGCTCAGGTCAAAAGCAATTCCAAGATATCAGTGCATGAACCATGAAACATGTAAGTGTAAGAGATCCCAAAATCTCAAGTATTTGCAAAATTCTCAAATAGTATAAACCTCCTACTCAATGTCAGTCAAGCATACAAGATGCTCCCACTGGCTCAAAAGGTGGTTAAACGACCTCAATAGCTCAATCAAACCAAGTCAAAGTACCAAAGACAGGTAACCAAGACAATGCCTCAATAGCATCCAAGGTCGTAATGGAAAAAGCCAAGTCATAATGGAAAAATCCAAGTCAATGTCCAACTGCTCAAGGGAATACTAAAATGAATGTCGAGACAAGCTCAAACAACTGCCATCCATAGCCAAAGCATAAAGCATTCACCAAGACATCATAACCCATATTGGGTAGCCTAGGCATAAACCATGTCATAGATGAAATGCCAGCTGCAAAGAAGTGGCAGTCAAACCAAAATCGAGCTCTAATATCAGCTCAAAAGCATTCTGGAGCATAAACAAGACATGTGGCATAGTGCAAATATATCATGACATCATACCGAGTGGCTGAGAGCACCCCGTGACCAATAGGCATAACCCAACTATAGCATAAATAACTTCAGCCCTGAAGTTTCCAGCAGTATATAACCTCTGTAAACTAAGCAAATCAGTGCTCAATCCAAGCTCAAATCCATAGACATATATTCCCGTATGTATAGACACCAACGGGGCATAATCAGGCATCAAATGCCAAGACCTATAAGCATAAAATTGAAGCAATAGGTGGCTGCCCTATTTTGGACAGATCTGGGATTGTTCAAAACAGTCAATGGCTGAGCTAAATCAACTCCAAATGCATCTCACATAAGAGGCATAACATCCACAAGTGAATCGGTATCAATAGACATCAGTAGAAGCATCACATAAGCCATAGGCATACAAATACATGCTGTCTCAGGCCTGAAATCTATTGTAGAATATTATGTCATCAGAATTTGGCAAATCCAACATCATTTTCACATCTAGAGCATGCCAAAACCCCAACTTAGACTCTGACATTGCTTGAATCGGGTTCCTAATGCCTGAGATATGACAAAAAGAGTGATTTTTGGGCCAGATTTTGAAACAGGAGCAAAAAAAAGGTGAGCTAGCTGGGGAAGCCTACTGTCCCACGTGTCAACAATGGGGCCCAAAATAGGCACAAATGGGGGACAAAGAAAGCCTACACCAAGCCTCAACAAGCCTTGATAGGTTGGAAGCAAGATCCAGGTGAAGGAAGCTCCAAGAGGTGTGAGCTATGGCTATCCACAACCTGTGAAAACCTTGTTTACCTAGACCTGTGGACTGAGATAAATCTCTAAAATAATGAATCAATACCTCAATGTCAATGCCCTGATGGTGTCTCAATAGGCCGGGAAGAAGCTTGGGAAGGCAGGGAGTGATGGGAGCTCAAGAGAATGAGCTATGGCTGCCGGGAAGGAGACCCAATGCGAGTGGCGAGTCGATGGAAAGTTGAGAATGCCACGAGTCAAGCTCAAGAGTCGGGAAGCCATGCTCTGATACTAGTTGAAAGGAGAGAAGGATTGAAGCTTGCACTCCAGAGCTATGGCGGGAGAGCAAGAACAAGAAAGAGAGAGACAAGAAATGGGAACTCCAACAGTCACAATGTGTGACCGGGCCTTCTTTTATTCAAACTGTCGCTAAAAGAATAAAGAATAAAGTGATGGTGACGGGCGCTCGCCACCTGCACTGTGTAGTGGCAGTGACTGTAAATATAGTAATACACGGGCGGCTAGATAGAGGCACATTTATCCCCAATAGTATTGAAGACTTAAAGTAAAGACTGAGGTGATAATGATACTAATGAGCTCTAAAGGGACACTGTAGTGTCTCCGGTACCTCCTCAAACCAAGCATACCTCTTGAGAGGTGTACTCATAGCCAAGAGAGAATTATTGAGTGTTATTCTATTTTATTAGATGAGAATTAGGATGCATGAGTGATTGAGAGCATGTGAGAGAGAGAGATTGAGAAAAAGAGCCATTTTTCTATGCCAAAGCATTGTATCTATGAGAGATAGTGAGAGATTGAAGGAAGAAGCCTATGAATCATGAATAGTAAAGCTTAAGTGATCAATTCCATTCAAGATTGAGTATATTTTTATATTTTCTTGGTCATTGATGCATAACAATGAAGATATATTGAAGATTTGTTGTGATAATATGTGGGAGATTCATTATGTGATGTTTTATAGAGAATTCATGTTCTTGGTATTATTTTTCTTCCTATGGTTTCCTTTTGTGTACTTGAGAGTGAGATGAATGTGCTTTAGTGTGTGTGGGTTTGGATATGCGTGTCTAGTGTAAGCTATAAGGTGGTTGCACCGTGAGGTGTGAAGATGTGTCACACAAGTGGCATGCTATGATTCCACCCCTCTCCTACCACTTCCCACAGTTGTATCTACTTAACAGCTTAGACATCAGTTGTGATAAGGAAGAAGGAAGAGTCTATATGTGTAAGTCAATGGTTGGCATGGTGTGTTGGTGTGCCTATCAAGTAGCATATTTGTGAGACAGTGTGAAGTGTTTGTTAGTGAGCCGTGTGTAGCATGCTCCTAGTTATGTGTATGTGTAGTGGGTGTATGTATGTGTCACGCATATACAACACACCAAGATACCTCCCGTGTCTACCCCTCCCATAGTCATCCCTACTAAGCAAGTTAGAGGTGGGTTGGAGAGACAGAGAAGTTTCTAGGTGTGTGTGCCTTTGTGTTCAAGAGGGATGTGGGCAAGGTGTCCTTAATGTGTGTTACACATGCGACATGCCGTCTCTTGTCAATAGACCTCATAGTTATCCCTACTAAGCAGGTTGGAGGTGGCTCATTTGCACTACTCTATCATGAAAAAAATCTTATCATCATTGCAAAGATCATTGATGGACACTTGAATACAGCCTAAAATATGACTAGTTGGATTGGTGAGATCTATGTAGCTACAATCCTCATATGTAAAAATAAGATCTAATCTTGAGAAATTTCCAATCAAACAATAGTAAGATATAAAATAAAGACAAACCATAGCTTCACTTTTTACCATAAATGCTAGAATTTATGACCCTATCCCCCCCCCCACCCCAAATGAACAACAAAGACTAGCAAGGTTCCTAGCTTGTAAGAGTAACAAGTGAAGGATGAGGAAACATCTCACTTCAATAAACAAAAAAAGAAAAATCATGTACAAACAATGTCCTATGACAATTAGATAGAGGGTGAAGAAGAGGGAAGGGTGGACAATCACCAATTGTAAAAGTTGGGGTTATACTTCAATTTAGAAAACACATCAAGGTCAAATGGCTGCATAGCTAGGTCGCACAAATAAGGGGTGATATTTGTGAGCAAACAAGGACCAACAAAGCAACTGTCCATGTGTAGTTTCTCCTTAGTAAGTATCTTGTTAAATAATGGATAATACCATAAATTGGATCTAGAATGATGTCTTGGAGTGAGACATTGGAGTGAAACACAGGGTCAAATCAAAGAGTGTTGATGGCTTGCTATTACTTGGTAGTAGTCATAAGGCCATTGCCAACATGGACAATCTAAAGTCGATGACCATAGCATTGATGTAAGAAAGAACTAGAAGTGGTTAATGTGGCATTAACTTTAGCAAGCTTAGCCTCATCATCACATGTGGTCATTGAAGCATGCGGCGAAGAGATGAAACGGGAGAACTGGAGATGCTTTTGGGGAAGAGTCTTGACATTTTTATCCTGAAGGAGAGTCATGGAAGAGATATTCATTCTCCTCTTGGGTAGGAAATTCATCATATAGAAATTTCGAGTGCCACATTATTTGCAAGGCCAAGATGAATCATGGCAATGATTTTGGCAAAAATGGTAAGCATGGAATCAAATTGGAATAACCAACTAGCTTTTGAAGAGTTATCCTTCAAGGCCAAGTTTGTAGTTATACTACTAAAAGAGCAGTAGGCAAGCAAAGGTTTTAGATGAGAAGGTAGATCTAGGAGTAATAGAGATAATGTATGGATGAGTTTGGACTATTCCCCATATGCATGGTGAATTTTAGCTTGTGCTATTTGATCCAACTAGTGAATTGTTTGAGAGGGAGTAAAGGAGGTTTCCTCTATTGATATTGAGTTCTCAAGCAAGGTTTTTGGGGGAGAATTGGTATGAGGGTCCTAGCCTTGAGAATAGGCAAAAGATATAGAATGTGGGTCATGCCAGTATTTGAACAAAATACTCCTTAGAAATTGGTCGCTCAAGCTTGGTTAAAAAGTTTTAAAAGCCCATTAGACATGAGATGGTTCAGCTAGGGGTGATGATGTGAAAGGTTTCCCCACTTATAGGAATCTTGGTGTTTGGATTTTTGGCTTGGGGTGCTAACTTAGGAAAAGCATGAGATAAAGGAATAGATGGGGGTTTGCCTTGTTCTAAGATTCAAATGTACACATCACCCTTGTAGTATCCCTGACCTCTAAGCGAGAACAGGTCCCCAACAAAAGGAAATTTTGAGCTTTGGAAGAGGCTTGCAACTTTTGATTGGCTTTATTGCATTGACTTTGAGAGCTTCTAGGGTTGCAACTTTTGGAGGAGGCTTGCAACTTTTGATTGGCTTTATTGCATTGACTTTGAGGGCTTCCAGGGTTGAGGTGAGACTTTTGATAAAAAGTGAGGCTAGCATTGAAAATGAGTAGACTTGTAAGGTTTGGCTTTTGAGGCTCAAGTACAAGAGGTGTCTAATGATGCTAGTCCTAGAGCAGTTGGAAAACTAGTGAGCCAATGGATTGAGAGGGGGTGGGATGAGTAGTTGGCATTGAGAGGGGATGGGATGAGTAGTTGGCATTTACCCCTTATATATATTCCCCTTGCTAAAAGTAAAGACAACCTAGGTGTAAAATATTACACGGCGCAGCGAACAGAATCTGAGAAAGAGATAGAGAGTACACAACAGATAAGAGGAGAGTCAGTAAATTCTTTAACTCCAAACAACTGATACAAAGATGGCTCTGTCCACCCATGCGCTTCCACTGTGTGAAGCTTAGATGGCGATCTAGACAGAAGATAGGTGAAGAGCTTAAGGCTCGCTGGAACAACAACTCTGACTGGGTGAAAGATGAGTGAGTGATGCTGCGAAGGGGTTTAGCTTTTATAGCCTACGAAGGTCGTTAGGTCGGCCTGCTGACCGACCTACCATATGAGCCTCCACTAGTCGGCCAGGGAATATTCCAGGGAATATTTCCTTTACCATATCGCAACTCGATGCAATGCGCCTCGAGTTGCTACCAGCTTAACCACTCTGTCTAACCCAAAGATTAGACCCACAATGGTCACCTTTTTGCCATTCGGTCACATAGACCTCATCTGATATACAAGTCAGGACTCCACCAATGTCCGGGCTCACACTTGGCTTCTCCTCATAATGGGGGCCTTGCAACTTTGAGCACCATGGATCATTGGTAGCACCTAATGAGGGTGGGGCATTGATCATATCTAACACCCCCCTCAATGTCCACCCATAGGTGAACTATCTCCTTGGCCCAATGCCGAGTCTCTGAAGATGAACTTGAAGCAAATCCTTCGTAAGTGCTTTGGTGAAGATATCTGCTCCATTCTCCTCTGTTGGACAGTAGACCAATTCCACTATCCCATCCTCCATCAAATCACGCACATAGTGATACTGATCTCTATATGTTTGGTGCGTGCATGAAACACTGGATTTTTGGCAATGGCGATGCAACTCTGATTGTCACATCTCATCACAGTTGGTTCTTCATCCTGCACTCCCATATGCCATAGAATCCTTCTCAACCATACGGCCTCACATGCAGCAAAACAAGCTGCCTTGTACTCTGCTTCGGTAGAAGACAATGCCACTGTTGGTTGCTTCTTACTAATCCAAGAGAAAATTCCTGAACCCAAAGAGAAACAATAACCAAAAACTGACTTCCTAGAATCAATGTCTCCTGCCCAATCTGAGTCACAGTTCCCCACAAGAGAAGTTCCGAAACTGTATGTGATACCATAGTCAAGAGTTTTCTTCAAGTATCTGAGCACCCGCATCCCAGCCTTCCAATGACTCTCATGAGGTTTGTTTGAGAACCTGCTCAAAACACCAACAGCAAAACTGATATCTGGTCTAGTGTTACACAAGTAGATCAAACTGTCGACCAACCTCCTATACCTCCCAATGTCTGCTAGTGCTGATGTATCCTCGACGGATAACTTTGCATTCACCTCCATAGGTGTAGCTATCTCCTTGCACTCGGTCATGCCAAATGCCTTCAAGATCTTCCATGCATACTTCTTCTGAGAGATGAAGATCTTTCCTGGCTCTTGCCAGACTTCAATCCCCAAACAATAGTGCAGCAAGCCCAAGTCTGTCATTTCAAACTCAGAACTCAAAGCCTTTCGAGTTTGGTTGATCATATCTTCATAGTCACCTGTAATAAGAAGGTCGTCCACATATAGGACAATCACTACAGACTTTTTACCATCCCTGTAAACATACAAGTTAGCATCTGAGGCACATCTTTTGAAGTTTAGGTTTAAAAAGAACCTATCTATCCGCTGGTACCATGCTCTGGGGGCTTGTTTCAGCCCATACAATGCCTTCTTTAGTTTACACACTTTGTTCTCAGAATGGGGGGCCTCAAACCCTGGTGGCTGAGCCATGTACACCTCCTCCTTGAGGTCACCATTTAAGAACGGTGACTTAACATCCATTTGGTATACTGGCCACTTCTCATGGGTAGCCACTGCAAGTACCGTGCGAATAGTGGTCATTCTGGCAGTTGGGGCAAATGACTCTTGAAAATCAAACCCTTCAACTTGTGAAAATCCTTGGGCAACCAGTCTAGCTTTGTACTTTTCTAAGGTACCATCAGCCTTGTACTTTACCTTCCAGATCCACTTGGTGCCAATAACCTTCCGCTTTGATGGTCGATCCACTAGCTCCCAAGTGTCATTCTTCATTATGCTGTCATACTCCGCCTGCATAGCAGCCTTCCATGATGGATCTGCAAGTGCTTCTTCTAAGTCAGTTGGCTCCTTTACTTCTCTCATAATCTCAACCATCAAGGCCATATTGACTATGTGAGCAGAAGCCCTCCTTTGCTCCTCTATTCTCTGAGACCTCCTTGGTCCGTCTGCCTTCTCCTCAACAGATGCAGGCATAGGATTATTGTGGTCATAGAGCTGCTTCACCCAGCGCGGCAATGGCTTTTCCGGTGGGGTGATGTCAGGTTGGTGAACTTTTTCCTCATCATCTAAAGATGATGCTTCCTCCTCCTTAAGGATAGGGATAGCTCTCGGGATAGGTTCATAGTGGACTACTTCTTCGCTTGATGATAAAGTGGAAGAACTTGCCTTCTCCTCCTCCACTGTATGCGGCTCCTCCTTGAACACCACATCACGGCTCGCGATGATCTTCTTTGCCTCTTGGTCATATAATTTGTAAGCCTTCTGCTCATCACTATAACCCAAGAAGATACATTTTCTGCTTTTTGGTTGTAACTTGTTTCTCTTCTCATCTGGAACATGTGCATAACATTCACATCCAAAAATTCTGAAATGTGAGACAGATGGTTTCTTACCAGTGTAAGCCTCATGAGGTGTTTTTCCCTTGAGAGCCTTTGTATAGCTTCGATTTAGAATGTAGACTGCAGTATTAACAGCTTCAGCCCAAAAATGGTTAGACAATCCCTTGCCCTTTAGCATGCATCTTGCCATCTCCACAATGGTGCGATTCCTGCATTCCACAACACCGTTCTGTTGAGGTGTGTGAGGCGTCATCAATTGACGCTTGATCCCTTTGCTCTTGCAAAAGCCTTCAAACTCCTTTGAGTTGAACTCACCACCACCATCTGTTCTAAATTTCTTTACACTTTTCCATGTTTCATTCTCAACAAGTATTAGCCATTCTTTAAACTTACCAAAAGCTTGAGCCTTATCACGAAGGAAGTACACCCACATCTTCCTATTGTAGTCGTCGACAATCAACATAAAATAAGAAGATCCCCCCAAGGCCTGTATAGGCATCTTACCACACAAGTCAGCATGCACCAACTCTAGAGGAGCCTATGCTCTATTCTTGCTTTCTTGTGGAAATGCCTTTCTCTGTTGCTTGCCCATCATACAAGCTTCACATGGTTCCTTCAATTCAGTTATTGTAGGTAGGTGAGCAACCATACCTTGCTTTTGCATCTCCTTCAATACTGCAAATCCGATGTGTCCAAACCTTTCATGCCAAAGCTTACTTGTGCCCACTCCAGCGGTGGCTGTAAGAGCACTTAGCTCATACAGGTTGTTCCTTCTTTCTCCTTTGCCAACAATTGTGCCAGCACTATCAATAATTTCTGCACTTGTCTTCTTGAACCTCACTTCATGACCAAGATCAGTTATGGCAGCAACGGATAATAGATTTCTCCTGATTTCGGGAACATACAACACATTTGAAAGATTTTTGACTTCACCATTTGCAGCAAAAAAAGAAATAGTACCTATGCCCGCAGCAGGGCATTTAACATCATTTCCAACCGTCACAGTGATGGATTCTTGTAGAGGCTGCATAGAACTGTATAGACCTTTCTTGTTGGTCATGTGACGGGAGGCCCCACTATCCAACACCCAAGAGTCAGTGGTAGATTCTTCTTGCGCCGAGGAGCACACTTCCTCAATGGTCGCCATGAATAATTCCAACTCTGCTTCAGCCGTATTGGCTGTCTCTTTCCCTTTACTTTTAAGGGTACCATTCTTTTCATCTGCCTTCTTGACACGACAATCTGCAATTGCATGTCCTTTCTTCTTACAGTAGAAGCACTCTCCTTGAAACTTCTTCTTGCCGCCCTTCTTCTTTTTGTCACCATCATTTTTGGTGGAGGAAACACCTTTGCCTTTTGCATTGGCAGAGAATGCAGCATCTCCATTGTTGCTTCCTTCTCGGGCTTTCAGCCTCAACTCCTCCTCCATTAATAATGCACAAAACTCCTCAAAAGTCAAAGCTTGAGGTCTCACCTGAGTATTAAGGGCAGTTACTAGTCCATCAAACTTTTGTGGACAAATCCGAAGACACCTCCGAGCTAGCTCTTCGCTAGTCTTTTGTATCCCAACACCAGCCATCTGGTCGCGCAGATTCTTAATCCGAGTGATGAATGCTTCAACTGTCTCTCCTTCAGCAAACTTCTTCGCTGCTAGTTGATTCTCCAAGTTTTGAATCCTTGTTTGGTTTCGTGTTTCATACTGACTCCTTAGTACATTCCAAGCTTTTGACGCTTTGGTTGTATGCTGAATCAAAGTCAAAACACTGTCAGAACAGCTTGTAACTAAGGCACACAATGCATCTGCATTCCTTCGTTTCCAAGATCATAGAAGATGTGCATTCGGAGGAATCATCACACTAGGATTTGATGGGTCGGGGGTAGGCTATGGTTCTGCGTCAGTCCCCAGCACAGTCTCCAGAAGCTCATAAGAATCAAGGATAGTTGTAATTTTGAACTTCCACAAGGTGTAGTTTGTACCATCTAACTTGCCTTCGCTGAAGGTTGGTGGACAAATCCTCAGTGTTTGAATAGCCGATACAGCAGCACCACCTCCTGCACCGCTTCCTGATGCGCTAGAACCGCTTCCCGGAGTCGATATAGTTTCTCTTTGCTGTTGAAGCCTTTGCCTCTTGCACGCTCTCCGATCTCTAGAGCCCCCTGGGCTCTGATACCATGTAAAATATTACACGGCGCAGCGAACAGAATCTGAGAAAGAGATAGAGAGTACACAACAGATAAGAGGAGAATCAGTAAATTCTTTAACTCCAAACAACTGATACAAAGATGGCTCTGTCCACCCGTGCGCTTCCACTGTGTGAAGCTTAGATGGCGATCTAGACAGAAGATAGGTGAAGAGCTTAAGGCTCGCTGGAACAACAACTCTGACTGGGTGAAAGATGAGTGAGTGATGCTGCGAAGGGGTTTAGCTTTTATAGCCTGCGAAGGTCGTTAGGTCGGCCTACTGACCGACCTACCATATGAGCCTCCACTAGTCGGCCAGGGAATATTCCCTTTACCATACCGCAACTCGATGCAATGCGCCTCGAGTTGCTACCAGCTTAACCACTCTGTCTAACCCAAAGATTAGACCCACAATGGTCACCTTTTTGCCATTCGGTCACATAGACCTCATCTGATATACAAGGCAGGACTCCACCAATGTCCGGGCTCACACTTGGCTTCTCCTCATAATGGGGGCCTTACAACTTTGAGCACCATGGATCATTGGTAGTACCTAATGAGGGTGGGGCATTGATCATATCTAACACTAGGCACTAGGGAGGTGTAGGTTAATGCACTAATCAACATAGTTGATATTTCATGGAGCCGAATACCTAAAGTGTTGTACTAAGAGAAGTGCCTTCCCCACATCTTCTTTGTTTAGGAGAATATAAAAAAGGAGGGGGAGGCTCTCAGTCTCAACAATAAGCAAGAGCTTATGTTGAGGGCAATGGCGCCTCCGCCTAGCCGCAAGTGTATTACTACAATGACAATACCCACCACTACACACTGCAGGTGGTGGGCGCCCATCATAGTCACGTATTCTTTATTCTTTTAGTGACAGTTTGAATAAAGGAAGGCCTGGCCACACATTGTGGTTGTTGGAGTTCCCACTTTGAGTTTCACTCTCTCTCTTGCTCTTGCTCTCCATCCGCAATAACTCTCACCGCCAAGCTTCTTCCTCCTGGGTTCCACTTCCCTTTCAACTAGTATAAGAGAAAAGGCATTGGAGCTTACCCAGTATTATCTTCAGCCCGGATTTGAAGAGCTTCAACCCGAGCTTCAATGGCAACCATGGCACCTTCATTTGCAGGTATGCTTTGATCTCTCGCCTCCTCCCCAATATTTCAACCTTCCATTGGCACTTTGCATGGTTGAATCAAAGCCCCTTCAACATTTCCAAGTGCCCCAAAGCACTGTTGAAGAACCCCCAACCCTTAGGAGTAGCCAGCGCAAAATGCGGTACATTTTTAGGGGGTTGGGCTGATCTCTTCCTAGCATTTCTAGCTCCTTCCCCAGCTTCTCGGCACTATTGGCAACCTTCCTGATCATTGTTGGACTCCCTGACATTAGTTCTTGGCTCCCGATGATCGATTAGACTGCTTTTACCTTCAGCCATTGCTATATACACAGTCCCAGGACTGCCAAAATAGGGCAACACTTGACATTTACTGTTTGATGCTTCTTGGCATTGCCTGTTTGATGCATATTGATGCCCAGTGATGCCCGAATGTTATGGGATGCTATGACTATGATTTGGGATTGATTTGGAGAAGATTTGGGCATTGATTGAGCTTCATTTGATGGCAAATATGCTGTTGTAATACAGTGGATTGAAGCTCATTTACTTGGTGTATGCATTGGTTCTTGGATCCGGGGTGCTTACCGAAGACTTGAATTATCATACCGATATATTTAGAGATTGTCAAATGCTTCTTTTTGGTTCTGGAATGCTTTTGAGCTTGGATTAGGCTTTGACTTGGTCATCATTCCCTAGAATTTGGCTTCAATTGGCATGCTTTGGACCGGTTTATGCCTATTGTCACTGCTTGACATTTAGGCTTCTTGCATTTATGCTTTGGTCAGATGTGGATGCCACTTGGTTTGCCCATGATTGATAGTCACTTGGAGCTTTATCTTCAAATGTATTTGAGCATTTTGGGCCTACTGGGCATTACATTTGGTTGTCAGTTACATGCTATTTGAGTGCTTTTAGGCTTATGCTCTATGGGTCTGAGATAGCTTGGGATTTATGCTTCGGATGTACCCTACTGGGATTTGGCATGTCTGATGCTATGTACTCGATCTATTAGAGCATTGCTTGCTCTATTTGCATCTAAATTTACTTTCAATGAAAGCCTCTTATTATATTCTGATGTACACAAATTCTTACTTCCACTTGAGCTTGAACTTGTGGGATAGTTACATGCATTTGCTCTCTTGAGAGCTTTATGTCTGCAGTTAGTCTGTAGTGGGCTGATTTGATACGCCTATTGGGGCAAGCACCTATCTCTATCACAGGTTTGTCAGTTTTTTATGCATCTTGGATGGTTATGTATTGAGCTTCTTGCTCTATCAATTGTGCTTGTGCTTGGTCTCTTCTCTTACCCCTAAACCCATTACATGCATGACTTCTAGACCTATGAGATGTCTCTTGCCTGACAGGTTATTGGTTTGACAGTTCTTGGTACCTTCTTGCCCCTTGACACTCACTGTTTGATGTATCTTGCTATCTGGCAGTTGCAGTGACATATGTATCAATGATTGCTTCACTTTAGGACAGTTTTACATACTACTGTCATTTATTCTAGCAAGCTGAAATCTGCAGATTTTGAGCACCTGTATGAGGGTAATGCTTACTATTTGATGTTATCTTAGTCATATTTGGTGGACAGGTGGTTCTCTTGGTGATATCCACTCTTTCAACCAATTTTAGTAGTGGTTTTAGTGCATTTTCTGCTAATTACAGCAACCTGCAATTTTGTCTTTTTGCTTTGATTTGGGATAGTATGGCCGGTCATCTCAAAGACACCGCTCTCTTTAACATTGCCAAGTTGGATGGTACCAAGTATGGGTATTGGAAGTCCCAAATATGGCAGGTTTTGGTGCAGAAGTTGCAAATTAAATCCTTGCGTTTCAAGGGTGTTAAACCCGAGGATATGGATGATGATGTTTGGATGCAAGTTGATGTGCTATGCAAGTCTACCATTATCGTATCACTCTCAGAAGAGGTTCATCATAATGTTGTTGAAGATGAGCATTAGAGTGCATGGGATTTATGGGAGAAGATTCAGGAGCTTTATGCACAGCGGATTTCTGCGTCATGGATGTATTGGTTGAAGCAGTTAATGGATCTTTGCATGAAGGAGAGGGCATCCCTATCATCTCATTTCAATCAGTTTCATGCTATCATGAAGAATGTGTCATCACAGGGTATTGAGTTCAAAGACAACTTGCACCCATTGTTTTTGCTTGGCACCTTGCCTGAATCATGGGATGTCTTACGTACTGCCATCTACATGAACAAGCTTGATGGGCTGAAAATCAAAGATATTGAGAGTGCTTTATTGATTGAGGAAATCAACAGGAAAAACAATGATGCTTCCCACTCTTCACATGCATTGACCGTTAGAGGTGGTAGACATGGCAGGCATGATAATGATCATAAGGGCTTAGAAGTCCAGGTCCAAGTCATGTGGTCACAGTAAGTCTCGTGGATGGAATTCTAATCTTACCTATCATTATTGTGGGAAAGCAAGACATATTAGGCCGCAGTGCCATAAGATGTGCGATGATAAGAGCAAGGAAAAGGGAAAAGAGAAAGTGTAGGAAAAGTCTTCCGAGCGCAGTATTGTACCTGCAAAGTCCAATGTGAAGATAGAAGAGGTTAATGCCATGCAGGCCACTGATTTAGATGAAGATTACATACTTGCAGCTTCTTCATCTAATGCCTTATAGGCTTCTAAGATACAGTCTATGTATGCCCAGTGCTGGCTTTTGGATTCGAGTGTGTCATTTCATGTGACACCCTGTAGAGATTGGTTTCATACCTATCGTACCATCTCTGGTTCTGTGCGTCTTGGTGATGACAGGTCTCTTAACATTGTGGGCATTGGATATGTTAGGCTGTAGTTTCCTTCTGGCAGTTCTTTTATCTTGCATGATGTACGCCATGTACCTGCGTTGACTCGCAGCCTTATGTCAATTGGACAGCTTGATGATGCAAGGTATTTTGTGTCTTTTGGAGACTCTGCATGGAAGGTTACTCGTGGTAGGCTTGTGCTTGCAAGAGGTGCCAAGTCTAGCAGTCTCTATCCCTAACTTGTATCTAGAGCTACCTTGGATCATGTTTTTCTCTGGTTCTATCCCTCATGTATCCCTTTGGCATGCTCATTTGGGACATATGTCCCTCAAAGGAATGAAAATGCTCCATGCCTTTGACTCTTCGCATTTTGATCCTTGTGATCATTGTTTGTATGGAAGGTAGACTAGGAATATGCATAAAAAGTCTGGTAAGAAACGCATGGGTGAGCCCTTGGCTCTTGTGCACTCAGATGTATGTGGACCCATGCCCTGGGGCAAAGTATTTTGTTACTTTCATAGATTATTACTCACGTAAGGTTTGGGCTTATCCCATTAAGCAAAAATCCGATGTCTTGGACACATTTCAGTGTTGGCTTGCATTAGCATAGAGCCAGTCTAACAATAGGCTAAAATGCCTAAGATCAGATAATGGGGGTGAGTATGTATTACATGCTTTTGAGCAATTTTGTGATGAGCGAGATATTAAGTGTTAGTTGACTGCCCCTTACACCCCTCCCCAAAATGGTATAGCTGAGTGCATGAATAGAACCATTCAAGAAAGGGTATGTAGCATGCTTAGCCAGGCTGGCTTACTGCGACACTTTTGGGTAGAGATAGTTACTACCATAGTGCATCTCATTAACAGATCACCTAGCAGTGGCATTGACTTTTAGGTTGTAGAGGAGGTATGGGCAAGAAAGTCCCCCTCTTATGATCATTTGCGTGTCTTTGGATGTGAGGCATTCTGCCATGTGCCCAAGGAAAAATGCAATAAGATGGATCCTAAAAGTGTCAAATGTATTTTCATTGGCTATGGAGATGTAGAAGAGATGGGTTACCGTCTATGGGATCCGCAGGCACGCAGAAAGTGATCCGCAGCCATGATGTCATCTTTCATGAGGACAAAATGCATATGCAGCCCGAGAAAGTGGTTGAGGTATGCAGAGTTATCTTTCAAGAGGAGCCACCTGCTCCCGTATCCACGGCCAGCTAGACAACGTGTAGCATCACTTGATGCTCCTCATAGCCCTGATGTTAGATAGGATGTTGGTTAGGTAGCAAAGCCTAGGTTGAGGCATTCTACTAGAGATAGACGACCTCTTGACCGTTTTACGTCCTCTATGGATTATGTACTAGTCACTGATGCATGAGAGCCTCTCACTTATGATGAGGCTATGCACAGGGGTGATTATCACTCTTGGGAGAGGGCTATGTAGTCTGAGCTTGACTCATTGCATAAGAATCAGAATTGGGATTTGGTTTCCTTGCCTCAAGTTAAGAAGACTTTGCCATGCAAGTGGGCGCACAAGCTGAAAAGTACCCCTGGACACCCCAAGTCGGCATACAAGGCTCGATTGGTTGCTAAGGGTTTTAAGCAGGAGCATGGTGTTGACTTTGATGAAGTCTTTTCTCCTGTGGTCAAGATGACCACCCTATGCTTAGTCTTGGCCTTGGTTGCACAGCTTGACCTGGACTTGTACCAGATGGATGTCAAGATAGCTTTTTTACATGGGGACTTGCATGATGAGATTTACATGGAGCAGCTTAAGGGCTTTATAGACCCTTGTAGGGAACACCTAATGTGCAACCTAAAGAAGAGTCTATATGGCTTGAAGCAGGCACCTAGGGAATGATACCATAAGTTTGATGCATTCATGTAGTCACAGGGCTATAACCGCAGTGCTATGGATCCGTGCTTGTACACGAAGAAAGCCCGTGACGGTTCTTTACTGATTTTGGTACTCTTTGTGGATGACATGCTTTTAGCAGGGATAGCTCATGAGGAGCTAGATGCTCTTAAGGCTCAGCTCAAGAAGAGATTTGAGATGAAACATTTGGGATAAGTCTCTTATATACTTGGTATGCTCACTACGCGCGATAGATCTCAGGGACTACTCTATCTGTCACAGAGGGAGTACATTCATAAAGTCCTTGAGCACTTCCGTATGCATGATGTTAAGCCTATTGGCTGTCCATTACCTTCTCATGTGAAGGTTTCACAAGCCGATTGTCCGCAGACAGATGAGTAGAGGGCTGAGATGGCCAAGATTCCCTATGCATCATCCGTGGGCAGTCTTATGTATGCCATGATAGCCACTTGTCCAGATATTGCTTTTGCAGTTGGGGTTGTGGGATGTTATATGGCTACACCTAGCAAGCAACATTGGGATGCCGTGAAGGGTATCATGAGGTACCTGAAGGGCATAGCAGATATGTGTCTTTACTATGGCAGCCAGGATACAAGAGCCGTGGGGTACACTAACCCTGATTATGTAGGACATGCAGATAGTAGGAAGTTCACTTTTGGCTATGTGTTCACTTATGCTAGGGGGCTATCTCTTGGATGTCCAGGGTGCAGAAGTGTATGGTCCTTTCTACTATAGAGGCCGAGTATATTGCAGCCATAGAGGCTTGTAAGGAGGCTATCTAGTTAGGCTCTTTGATTGCAGACCTTGATATGAAAAATGCTATGTCTACACCGCATTCAGATTCTATGAGTGCCATTCAGTTGGCCAAGAATCCGGTCTTCCATGCGAAGACGAAACATATTGAGGTGAGGTATCACTTCATTCACGAGGTCATTGAGGACAGTTTTGTTGACCTTGTCAAGATTCTGACTGAGCAAAATCCTGCAGACTTGCTTAGAAGAGACTCACTACAGAGCGCTTTGCCTTCCTCAGGAGATTGATGGGCGTTGGATGAGATGACGTCGTTTTTTCCTCATCCTATTGTACATGTGTATATGTTGTACTATCTTTTCTTTTTCTCTCTCACTGGAGTAGATTCACCTTTAAGTGAGAGGTTGTTGGGAGTAAAGGCTCCTCTGCCTAGCCGCCCGTGTATTACTACACTTTACTACACTAACAGTACCCGCCACTGCACACTACAGGTGGCGGGCGCCTGTCACAGTCACTTATTCTTTATTCTTTTAGTGACAGTTTGAATAAAGGAAGGCCCAGCCATACATTGTGGTTGTTGGAGTTCCCACTTTGAGTTTCACTCTTCTCTCTTGCTCTTGCTGTGCCTCTGTGCCATAGCTCTCACCGCCAAGCTTCTTCCTCCTGGTTTCCACTTCCCTCTTAGCTTATATTTTCCTAACAATGATTATGGTTGGCCACCATAGGGATTACTTTTAGTGTGAGTGGGTGTCAAAATGGGTTGGCCTAACTACATGGAGAGATGGTATAGGGAAGTTACTTATTGTCATCTTCACCAATGAGTACATCAACAATGACTTGCATAGTAGCAATCGATTGGATTCAAAGAAAAACTGAAGGAACAATAGGGATATCCTTTGGGTTCACTAAAGAGATAGAAACAACTTGTACAATAAAAAATGAATAGGAGTGCTAAATGGAGTAAGCTTAATCCTAAGTCTAATTAGTGTAGCTTTCTTGGATATGGAGATGCCAAAGAAATGGGATGTTGCTTATGGGATCATGAGTCTTGTGATGAAGGTACTTGCTCCCCCTCTCTCTTCTACAATCAGACAAAATCCCCGTCCAAATCCTCCAAGCTCTTCCTCTCTTCTTTTCCATCACACAAAAGCTTTCTAAAATCCATCCAACTTCTCTTTGTCTTCCCCACATGGTGGGAAGCTTTGCTAGATTTTTTTGTATTTATTACATGGCTCCCAAGATACACAAAGGTGTTGTACTGCTTGAAGTCTTTGAAGTTGTCCCCAAACCCGTCCAACCTACAGACCCAATCATTGCACTGCAATCCGAACTTGTAATCATACCCCATAACATCAATTATTGGCCTATTAAGAATAATCAAGTTTGATGAAGGAAAACAAAAGCGCTATTTGTTTTTAATCCTTAAATGTATCTCAAAGCATTTTATAGATTATTTAATCAAGGTATATGCTTAATTCATCGTAATTGAAAAAAGAAGCTCAAGGCATTAGAAAAGTAGGTAGGAAGAGTCTTTTGCTTCATAAATTGTGTATGTTAGAATTACTCAAATTTACTACTAGGAAATAGGGAAACATTCTAAACTCATGGTATGCTTTTAGGAAAGGATACGGGAATGGATGAAGGGGTAGACTCTATGCATTATATATGTTAAAGAGGTATATTAAAAATGATGTTTGTACTATTATGTCTAATTTTGGATTTGAGAATGATGAGATATTATCTTATGAGTCCATATTTAGGATGTTGGGATCCCCAACCTAACACTCCTTAGCACTTTGTGGAGTGTTTAAAAACTTGCAGGTGGGGAGCCTAAGCTCCCAAGGGAGGTAGGTATTTATTTTGTTTTGATTACTCAAGTACTTGAGAGGAAAAAGGGGTGATTGATAATTGTCCTTATTATGTAAATGGCTCCTAAGGCTTAGGGACGCTTAGAGAGGCTCTAAGCTAGTAAATTCCATGTTCATCACAGACACTGAGATTGTGATCACATACTACCCAATCTTGCAAGATTGGAAGGTCCTATCCTAGGCTCAATAGTTTTTTTTGGAGAAATATGATTTTGTACCATTCAACAGAATGAAGGTTTTGATTACTATTATAAAAGAACGTATTTGATTTTCGAATTTTTTGTTATGTGCTAAAGATTGAGTTTAACAAATCCTATTCAAAGAAATAATAAAATTTTTAAATGTTCTCACAGTATGGTAGTATACTCTACTAATTAGATAATCAAAACAAACCCAATCGAGGAAAGTGGGAGCTCTGATCTCAATGATCAAACACATGTGGCTGGGTGGATCTAGATAAATTAGGTAATTTTCCATCACTAGATAGAGCTAATTAGATCGCCATGCCCATATGTCAATAGAACTAGTTTTACATCTAGCACCATTTTAGGAGACCAAAGCTAACATTTTATCTTATGGAAAAGGAGATTGAATTACACTCTCCCCCATCTCTCACTCACTTTAAACCAAGTGCGGTGTTAACCTTACTCTCACCTTTTACTGATTACAAAGTAATCTTTCTTAGGTGGATGCTAGATTGCTATTAGGGGTCCCTTGTTGACTCCCATGCTCAACTAAGCTTGATGCTTTCCATGGGGAGATTGGGTGGTGTTGTGCATAGACATGAATTTCAATCAACTACTAGAGGATTATTCTAGGCCTAATGGAGGAGGCACCTCATAAAAAGGTTGAAATGGCTAGGGTTTTATATTCATCTACAATTAGTAGCTTGATGTATGCCATGGTTGCAACATGTCCCAACATTGCATATGTAGTAGAAGTGGTTCGTACGTATAATATGGAAAACCCCAACAAGAAGCATTGGGACGTGTTTAAGAGTATCATGAGATACTTGAATGGCACCAAATCTATGTGTGTACACTTTGGAAGGAAGGATGCAGCTATTCATGGATATAGATGCTACTTTTATAGGGAGTGTAGACTCTAGGATGTCTACTATAGGTTTTGCCTTTACTTTTACAAGTGATGCAATCCTTTGAATCTCTTGATTGTGCAATCATATATAGATATATTTTTTGGTAATGCTAAGTATGTTGCAGTCCACTAAGGCTTGTAAGGAAGCATATATCTTACTCATCTAGTAGGAGACTTGGGTATTGTAAGAGATGTACCTACATTGCACTGCGATAGTCAAAGTGCCATTTGATGGGTACAAAACCATGTATTTCATTCAAAAATAAAGCATATTGAGGTAAATTATTACTTTATCTGGTAGTTTCTTGAGGAAAAGTGCATCAAGCATGTCAAGTTCCATATAGATGAGAATCCTACATATCTTCTCATGAAGAGTTTACCTTTTGAGTACTTTGCATACTATAGAGTATTGATGGGCATTGGTAGCGTCTTTACATTCTTCTTATAGTCCTATAAAGACACATTGGCCTTTAAGTGGGAGGTTATTGGGGTGAATACCAATGGCCAATAACCAAGTACGTACCCCTTGTATAAGTACAGATTATGTAGCCATGTATAATTGAAGATAACAAAAAATAAGCTTACCATTTATTTTATCCACAGAACTCTTATGTGTTTCTCACTCTTTCTATTAACCCTTTTGCACTTCATAGCTTCAATCTCACATTCCATCATTATTTCCCTCTCATATCTATGTAAGAGTTGCTGCATCCACAAGGGGGTGATCCTATTGCTCTATCACACCTTTGAATGTGATCCCTCACTAACATTCCATGGTTAGCATTGTTCCTATGGATGTATATCAACTATCCTTCCATAGGTTCACCTATAGATACCTTGTTACAACTTCTCCTTCCTCTAAATGATAAGTTTTAATTGACTTCTCATGAACCACTAGCATCACCGCAATCTAAAAACTTCATCAGACCATTCAATGGATAAGAACAATGGGCTATGTATAGAAAGAGTAATGATGTAGTCAATGTGAGATGATGGCTCATGCTTACTAGGAATTCCTTGTTGAATATCAATAATTGCAATAATCTATCCCCATCATAATGAAATTTCAAAAGGGTATCGAGACCTTTTAGCCCATGGGATAAGATTCCATGTGGTTATTGGAGTAGAGGATCATGTCAATTTGGAATATAATCACCTTATGAGCCCAACTAGTAGGATGATTTCTAACATGATTTATGTACATGTTACATGCTAAAGGTAGCACCTTCCTTTTGTCATAAGTTCTAATAATAGTATATCCATGTATGTATGAGGTTTCCATGTTGAGAAAATGTGTAGCAAGAGAGATAAAATGCCATGTATCAAAGTAGGAGAAATCATTATCAATGAAATCAAACTCAATAGGGACCCTTCGTAGATACTGAAAATGGAGCCGGATTATTTTGAAGGAATATTGTAGGGTTAGGTATATTAACAAGGATAAGGTTCTTAAAGTACCTGAAAGTATGGGAGAAGTGTTTTAAGATGTCATATCTAGTGCTTTTAGTAAGTTTGATATAAAATTTCTATTCAAAATATGCAAGGTACAAGTTACACCATAAAGGAGAACATGTGAAGCCCATTGGAATACCTCTTTTGTATCACTTTATAATGCCATCAAGAGAAATATAGGTAATGCAAATGACCCATGCATAAAGATGCATACAACATTCTTTGGTGAATGAGGTATTTATTCCATGTGACGATCTCCATATAGTATTCTTTATTGAGATGGTTTTTGCATGTTTGAATTGGAAAGCCATGTGGATGATGTTATTAATGATACAAATGAGACTATCATTACCCTTGTGGGAGATGTTTTCATAACATTTCTTTATATCAATTGAGCATACATTAAATATTTCTTAGGGTAGATTGTGAACACTTATTGTCCTAACTCCATTGTCTACAAGGATTAAATGATGTACCGGAACTAAGTGCAACCTTGTTATTAAATTTTTCCCAATTTTCTTTGAAAGAGTCCATGCAACATGTAAGGATGCCCACAAGAATAGTGATATATTGAGACTATAGTAGTAAGAAGCATTTGTAAACCATCTAAATTTCTTTTTGTGGGCTTTAAATATGCCCATAAGATATGGAAGCTTCACCTCAACTAGCATGGGGAGGCCATGTGGATGACGACTCCCTTGTGATGACACTTGAGAGCCTCATTGAGATTTGGCAATATTGGTAATGCTGGCACCTTTATTGCTATTGAAGCACATATTGATGAGGCAAACACCATCTCTTTTCATGTTCCCAAGTATACCTTGTGCATTATGGTTAATCATTAGAATCTTTGTCATAGTCAAAACCATTAGAATCTTTGTCGTAGTCAAAACCATTTTCCTAAAGTATACAGAGACTACTGTAATATCTCCCCCTGACCCCCGTACTTCCCCCCCATGGAAACCCCCCCTTTTTAAATTTTATTAACTTTAATTCAAAATTTTTATCCCTTTCCCTCTCCTCGCCGACAGTATATCGGGGAGAGAGAGAGGGGGAGTGAAGTGGGAGAAGGGGGCATGCAGCCCCCCAAATGGCGAGGGATGCCATCTCCTCCCCCATAAGCCATCTCCCCTCCCTTCTATAAAGGCCCCCTCATCCAGCTCGAGGCAGCAAGTATTTTCGCCCCTCCGACTGCAGCAGGCATCACCCCCAGGCCTTGATGACAGCATTCCCCCCCTCCGCCCTAGTGATCACGCCCCCTGGGCTTCTGTTGAGAAAACTCTCACCCCCCCTCCACTTGCAACAGGAACAACTGCGCCCACCTGGGCTCTCGGCAAAGAAACCCCCCTTGTGGCCATCGACTAAACCCCCCCCCCCCCCTCGGGCCGACTAGAGAAGCCCCCCAGCTGTGTTCAGTGAAGGAAGAAGAGGGAGAGAGAGAAAGGAGAAGGAAGAAGGAGGGAGAGAGGGAAGAGAAGAAGAGAAGCAGAATAAGAAGAAGAAGAAGAAGAAGAAGGAGAAAAAGAGAAGAAGGGGAAGGAGTGAGAGAGAGAAGAAGGAGGAGAAGAAGAAGAAGAAGAGGGAGAGAGAGAAGGAGAAAGAAGGAGAAGAAGAGGGAAGAAGAAGAAGAAGAGGAAGAAGGAGGGAGAGAGGGAAGGAGAAGAAGAGAGAGAGAGAGAGAGAGAGAGAGAGAGAGAGAGAGAGAGAGAGAGAGAGAGAGAGAGAGAGAGAGAGAGAGAGAGAGAGAGAGAGAGAGAGAGAGAGAGAGAGAGAGAGAATAGGGAGAGAGAAGAGAAGAAGAATGAGAAGAAGAGGGAGCGAGAGGAGAAGAAGAAGGAGGAGAAGAAGAGGGAGAGAGAAGAGAAGAAGAAGGAGAAGAAGAGGGAGAGAGAGGAGAAGAATAAGGAGAAGAAGAGAGAGAGAAGAGAGAGAAGGAGAAGAAGAGAAGAAGAAGAAGAAGAAGAAGGAGGAGGAGGAGGAGGAGGAGAAGAGAGAGAGAGAGAGAGAGAGAGAGAGAGAGAGAGAGAGAGAGAGAGAGAGAGAGAGAGAGAGAGAGAGAGAGAGAGAGAGAGAGAGAGAGAGAGAGAGAAGAGGGAGAGAGAGGAGAAGAAGAAGGAGAAGAAGAGGGAGAAGAAGAGGGAGAGAAGAGAGAGAAGGAGAAGAGGAGGAGAAGAAGAAGAAGCTGAGAAAGAAGAGAACTCAAAGAGAAATCAGAAGGCCAAACACAAAGACTCGTTCACATCCATCAAGAAATCCCCTCGAAAATGGTGTCCTCTAACCCTCCCGCTATTCTTATTGCTTATTGTTCATGATTTTCTTCCATACTTAAAGTGCATGATTATGAAAAGTCAAGTGCATGAGTTGCATGAAATATTGACAAGCCTAGTACATGAAATATTGTTGCACGAAATAATGCGAATATGGGATGATTGCATGGGAGTCAAGTGGACAAATAGAATGGATCCTGCATGAATTGACGCACATGAAATGATAAGGTTTTCATAAATTTTTACATAAAATGATAGATCTTCACGTAGCGCAATGCTTAAATTAACCAATAAAAATCATGATTTGCATCCGTGATTAAAGAAAACACATGAAATGATAGTCTCTATTCACAGGATGCATTTGCACTAATGCATGGAAACTTAAGCCATACAAGTACCTGCACATTAGGGTTAGTTACTCATTGACTAAATGTGAAAGGATTTAAAGATTTTAGATTGTATTAATGCATTTAGAATTCCAAGTGCGAGTAAGATGAGTCTGATTGGAAAATTCTGCATAGTACCGCACTAGGAGAGGTGAAAGGGACGCATGTATCTAGACTGTATCTTGAAGGCCTAGATGGAAGTCTTGCATTGCCAAGTATGTTAACTGAACTTGGTTAGAGGAAGATGAGTAAAGAACTCGAAGAATAAAATACCCTTGGTTGGGTTGCGAATAAGGCATGTCTATTGCCTTGGTTGACTAGTTAATGCTTTGGGTTAGGGTAAAGAGACCATAAGGTAAAACCCAAGGGAAAGAGAAAGTTAACCTACCAAGAACATTTGCTTGCATAATCTTGTTTAATATTATTGGAATCTCGCCAAGTCGTGAATGATCCAGGATCGGATGTTGGGAGCATCCGGGAAAAAGGAATCTCACCTTAGCAGTTGGTCATACAAACAGCCTCCGAAATGTTTGTGTTTGTACACTTAGGTAAATTATTTGATCTTCTTTGTTTAAGGAACTAATTCAAGGAAAATCATTTAATGCTTTAGGTTAAAAGCCTGGAGGGAGAGGCAAGAGCAGTTACCTCCGACTGTCTGCCTGGCCCTATCCAAGGGGGTTGTTAACCGCGCCGGGTATATGGACCTAACCCGCCATGAGAGGTCTCTCTGTGGCTGTTGCTTGGAGCGAGAGGACGCTTGGGTGCCAGGAGAGGCTCTGGCTATAAATCCCTTGCCTTCGGATCCCGCACAAGAGGCCAACGTGACTCGAGATGGGATCTGGAGGCCCGTGTACTAGTCTACGGACAGAACTTGGAGCAGCAATCTTGTAGATTGCTGGGATAGCCTTCAGGCATGATACTTGATGTATTCCGGGATACAGAAGGATTATTTCTACGGAGGCAGAAAGGGACACTTAATTCTCCTGTGTATGGGCGGGAAACAAACATTAATCTGAAGATAAGTTAAGGAAGTGTTTGATCTTTTTTTATCTTGTCTTCGTGTCTGTGCCCTAAATTCTGTAAAGGAACCTGCGATTAACGGGTTAATTAAGGAAGTTGCTTTTATGTGTCAAACATAATGTGGTAGGTAATTAGATAACTAAAACAACCCCCGAGGGAAGCATAGTGGATGTGACCAATAGTCTATCTTACAGAAGGCTGGACTTGGTTAGCCGAGAGCTTTCCTCAAAGGGAATGTTAACGAGGAATATTAGGAAAATTCGAACGACAACCTTAGACAATGTTGGTTAGTGCCTTGATTCATACTATTTTAGGGGACCGAAATGGGACTATGCCCTACAAGCAAAGAGGTCAAACGATGCATCCCTCTTGTTTCCCATTCTCTTTGAACCAAGTGCGGCATGAGTCTGCTTTGGCCCAGTTGTGTCTGTGCAAAGTGAGGCAGTTGTAGACCGACGCTAGAAGGCTGCTAGAAAGACCCAATTACAAGGAACCCGGACTTTAGGTCGATCCTAATGGGAATGGCCAAATAAGTTCCGTTGCGAGGCAGACTCGAGAGACCCTAGTTGGCAAACCCCATGTCATTCCTTCGGAGTGCCGGGCGGCGTCTTCTAGATTGATCTCTCAATGGGCTGCTTAGACATATCTCGCAATTTGAGGGGCGGGCACATTACAGTTGGTATCAGAGCAACATAATGATACATGATTGATTGATGTTCGGTTCATAGATATATCTTAAACAGAAATAACCTAAGCGGTATGGCTTGATTGTTAGGCACCTTCTGCACCCACGAATGCTAACATGAAAGAGAATAAGTTCCTTCTCAATAAAATTAAGCCACTCGAGTTTGATGGCAAGGGAAGGACTGTTCAAGCTGACGCCGAGATCTGGATTGAGTCCATGGAGGACTATTTTGAGCAGCAGAAACTGCACCTGCTAACCAAGTCATGTTCGCCAAACTTAAGCTTACAGGTGAAGCGAGACTTTGGTGGAAACAATGGTGTAGAGACCACACGATCTTGGAGGGGACAGTCACTTGGGATAAGCTTAAGGAAGCTGTACGGGGGAGGTATCTACCACCTCCCTACCACACACAATAGATGAATGAATTCTATGACTTGAAGCATCTAGGATTATCCCTTGAAGCATATTTTTCGAAGTTCGTTTCACTCATAAAGTATGCACCCCCAATGGATATGACACAACAGGTGTCAAAATTCTGTGTTGGGTTGAATCCACCCATAAACACCCGATGGGAATCAATGCACCCAACGGACTTGCAAAACGCATTGCTCTGAGCAAATCCAATCGTCCAAGAACTTAAATCGAGCAATTGTAGCAAAGATGACTATGGAGATCAGGATAAGAGATGCCATACGTTCGGAGAGATAGGGCACATCCGTAGGAGATGCCCCTACCATCAATGCTTCCATTGTATGGAGCTAGGACACATCCAAGCAAACTGCCTTGATCTAAGTCCAGAAGACTTTGACCTCCAAGAAAACGAAGCTACACAGGTGCAGTCTATGGATATATAGACGAATCAGATGAAGATGAAGATCTAGAGCCCACTAAACCTTATTGGGAGGACTGAAATTCCTAGAAGCTTAATCGACATGTAACTTAATTGAGAATAAATCCTACTCTTGTACCTATGTTCAATTCAAATAATATGAATGCACTACCTGAAACATTAAGAGTAGCCCACTAAACCTTATTGGGAGGACTAAAATTCCTAGAACCTTAATCGACATGTAACTTAATTGAGAATAAATCCTACTCTTGTACCTATGTTCAATTCAAATAATATGAATGCACTACTTGAAACATTAAGAGTAGCGCAGCGGATGCATGGTGGGTCTTAACCCACAAGTCATAAGCCCATTAGTGCTTGTCTTTCCCAGTTCTCTCGAGATGAGGACATCTCTATTCCTCTAAGAGGGAGAGGATGTAATATCTCCCCCCGACCCCCGTACTTTTTCCCCTATGGAACCCCCCCTTTTTAAATTGTATTAACTTTAATTCAATTTTTTTTATCCCTCTCCCTCTCCCTCTTCTCGCCAACAGTACGTCGGGGAGAGAGAGAGAGGGAGTGAAGTGGGAGAAGGGGGAACATGCAGCCCCCCACATGGTGGGGAACGCCATCTCCTCCCCCATAAGCCATCTCCCCTCCCTTCTATAAAGGCCCCCTCCTCTAGCTTGAGGCAGCAAGCCTTCCCCCCCTTCGACTGCAGCAGGTGCCGCCCCCAAGCCATGACGACAGCATTCCCCTCCCTCCGCCCTGGTGATCACGCCCCTTGGGCTTCCATTGGGAAAACTCTCCCCCTCCCCCTCCACTTGCGGCAGTAGCAACTACGTCCACCTGGGCTCTCGGTAGAGAAAACCCCCCTGTGGGCTGTCGGTCTGAAACCCCTCACCTTGGTTGTGTGACCAGAGAAGCCCCCCTGCCGTGTTTAGTGAAGGAAGAAGAGGGAGAGATAGAAACGAGGAGGAAGAAGGAGAGAGAAAGGGAAGAGAAGAAGAAGAATGTTGAGTGTTGAAATGACTTGTTTTTTGGCTCATTTTTATTGTTTTTGAGAGTTGAATGGTTGATTTTATGAGATGATTGATTGGTTTGGAAGTGGTTTGAGAGTGTTTTGGATGATATTGATTATGTTTTGGAAGTTCATGATGTTTATTAGTGGAGATATGAGGTTTTGTGATGTTTTGATAGGTTCTGATTGGTTCTGTATACCTTCTGTATAGCTTCTGTTTTGTTCTAATTGTCTTCTGTAAGGAGGGATGGAATATTGATTGATGAAGATTGAGATATTGTGAAAGCTTATTGAATGGTTTTTGAGAGTTTGGAATGGTTTGAGTATGAGTTATGTGGTTTTGATGACCTTCTGTAACCTTCTGTAGGTCTTCTGTAGAGCTTCTGTCTCTGTTCTGTTCTGTACTGTAGCTGTTCTGATATTGCTCTGTGACTGTTCTGTATGCTTCTGTATGTATTTTGATGGATGAGAGTGTAGCTTGGAAAAGTTTTCTAGCCTTGGAAAGAGGTGAATACAAGTGCAAAAGAGCTAAAAGAAGTGAAAGAAGTAGCTGCTGAAGACTCAAGTGAAGACTAGAGTGAAGTGATAGTAGTGAGCTATGAAAAGACACTGTAGTGGCTCTGGTGACTCTTCATATCAGACATACCTCTTGGGAGGGGTATCCACGACCTAAGAAGGATTTTTGAGAGTGATTTTTGAGAGATTGTAGTGAGGATATGATGTATTATTGATAGAGAGAGAGAGAGTCAGAGATAGTCAATTCTACTGAAACAGAGTGATTGTATATGAGAGATTGAGAGAGAAGACTATGAAGATATTGAAGATGAATACTATGTGATGTATTTCCATTCAAAGATGGTGTCTTCCTTTGCTTTCTTTGTGATATTGATGGATTTTACGAAGATATTGAAGAATATGGTTAATCCTATCAAATCTGTGGGAGATCTATATGATGCTGCATGAAGATTTGTTGTGCCTGGTGTTTTTTAATTCATTGTGATCATATGAAACATAATAAACAAGCTTGTTGATGTTACAAGATAGATTTTCTTGCAAGAGACGCGTCTTAACGTGCCTCGGTCGCGTCCGCGTGCCTCGTCCCAACATCCGGGCGCCTTTTCAATCCTGTCACGGTAAATTTTTTTACCCCACCCCGCGCACGCACGCTGGATGGGGGTACACCTCCTTTTTGGGTTCTCACCCTTACCCCTACCCCGCCCACTACCCCTAACCCTTACCCCTACCCCTAACCCCTACCCCTACCCCGCCCTACCCCTAACCCCTACCCCTACCCCGCCCACTACCCCTAACCCTTACCCCTACCCCGCCCATTGCCCTTACCCCTATCCCATCCCTTGGGTACCCCCTACCCCCCAGGCCCCTGCCCATCCCCTCCAACCCTTTTCCACCCCCCGCCCTTTCCTATCCTACCCCTACCCTGATCCCTCCCCACCCTAACCGCCTCCCTCTCTCCCTCTCCCTTCTCCTTGTCGTGCCCTATCTCCCTCCTCTTCTTCTTCATCCCTGCTCCTCTCCTCCCTCCCTCCTCTCCCACCTACCCTCCTCCTCTTTCTCCCCTGCTCTCCTGCCTCTCGTCAGGCCGCCCTCGCCAGTGCCTCCCACCGTGTGGCCTTGTACCACGCCCGTCCTCGCCAGTGCCACGGTCACCACCACTGGCCGCCCGCCCCGTCACTTGTCTGTGCCCTAAATTCTGTAAAAGAACTTGTGATTAACGGGTTAATTAAGGAATCTGCTTTTATTTGTCAAACATAATGTGGTAGGTAATTAGATAACTAAAATAACCCCCAAGGGAAGCATGGTGGATGTGACCAATGGTCTATCCTATGGAAGGGTGGTCTCGGTTAGCCGAGAGCTTTCCTCAAAGGAAATGTTAATGAGGAATATTAGGAAAATTCGAACGATGACCTTAGACAATGTTGGTTAGTGCCCTGATTCATACCGTTTTAGGGGACCGAAATGGGACTATGCACTCTACGAGCAAAGAGGTGGAACGATGCATCCCTCTCGTTTCCCATTCTCTTTGAACCAAGTGCGGCATGAGTTTGCTTTGGCCTAGTTGTGTCTGTGCAAAGTGGGGCAGTTGTAGACCAACGCTAGAAGGCTACTAGAAAGACCCGATTACAAGGAACCCGGACTTCAGGTCGATCCTAGTGGGAACGACCAGATAAGTTCCGTTGCGAGATAGACTCGAGAGACCCTAGTTGGCAAACCCCATGTCATTCCTTGGGAGTGTCAGGCGGTGTCTTCTAGATTGATGGGCTGCTAAGACATGTCTCGCAATTTGAGGGGCGGGCACGTTACAACTACTAATGCCATAACAGCATCATGAGCCTAAAAAACTATCCATTTGAAGAACAATATCATGGAATCCCATAGGTTCTTTGCTTGGAAGATTGAATAAATGTTATGCATAACATATTAGAGGGAATTCTCAAACCAAAGTATGGAGTTATTCATGTATTCCAACCAATCTCATTGATGCATTTATTAAAGGGGTAGAGATAGTTGAGACCTATACAAGGACTTTCCATCATGGCTATTGTCACTACGTTTAGTGGACTTAGTAGAGACACAGATGCAATCAAGGGAGCTACAATGACTATGTTCAAATAGCCACATATTAAGGGGTTCATTGAGAATAGGGGTGCATGATAGTGATGGCATAGCATCTTGTGCTAAAGTAGAGAACTCTTTTTCTACCTTAGAAATATCACCCTCCCCTAATAGCAATGTCCACATTTTAGTAGGAATTAGGGATGTTAATGTGAATACACCATATGCCCATGATGGCTAGTACCCACCTGCTTGGAGATAGATTTCTAGTAAAAAGCATGGAGGAACAAAGGCATCAACATAAGAGGCATGCTCATCCCCTTTGATCCATTTGGGGGTTTCCTGAGTGGTGTTTAATAACTCATCATCTATTTTAAAATATTCAATAGGTAGTAATGGTTTTCTTTTTCTATGTCATAGGGAGAAGGAATAAGAACTTCAAGCATCCTCCTTGGCTTCAGGTTTCATGATGCACTTTGATGATTCCATACATAAGTTAAGATTTCACTCATCTTCCTTAATCATACAATCCAAATCACCTAATAGTGTTTTTAACATGGAGATAGCATTGCCTAGGTTAGACAAAGAAATATTAAAGCTTCAACTAGTTAGATGTATCCAATTGTAAAGCAAGAGATTCTATGAGCTCAAGTTCTACTTGATTACAACCATATCAATGTGATAATAGCCTAATGGATGCCAAATGAACTAATGCATGCCTTGTATGAAAAGAGAAGGAGGTGGCGAGTGGTCCCCATATCCCATTAGGAAAAAAATGAACTCACAAATGGGCCTTTTAGCCCCCCCTCTCTCCTCCTTAAAACAAGGAAACGAGGAGAGAAGAATAATAAAATAATATTCCTCTCTCTCCACTTTTGCAATCTTTTTTTGCCTTTTTTATATTATCTACAAAGATATACTCAAATTTCTTCTTTCTCCTCATTCAACAAGTCTTTTTCAACCAAATTTTATATTAAAAAAGGAGTTAGTTACGAGAGTGTGGTGATTTGTTTTCAATGCAAAATGATTAGTAGATACGAGATATGAGGTAATTGATTTTTTAATCGAGAACAAGGAAAATGAAAATTTGAAAGTTTATTTAAAGATATTTTGGGGATTTTTTATATCCTAGCTTTTGGTCAAAAAACAAAGCAACTGGTCAAATTTCGTGTTTTTTAGAGATATTTTTGGAGGCAAAATAGAAATATCTAAAATATGAAAAGTCTTGGACATCCCTACCCTCTGAGCTATTTCCCACCATATCTATACTCTCTCATGGCTCTATTGTGACCTCTTCTCTGTGTTTATGCAACCTTCATTAACAGAGTGAATCACTTACACCCTCCTTTTCCTTGGCACCTTTGTGTGCCTCTCTGTGCATCTCCACTCTATCTCTTGTGGCAACCAAGTAGGCTCCCCGTTTCTATTAGTAGTAAAATGAATACAAGAAAGAAGGAGCTACATATTGAGGTAGAGATTGAATATGCCCCATTATTCAAAAGAACCTAGCATACTAGTGTCAACCCTCAGGTTTTGCAGAGTTACAGGCAAATGGGATTGAAACATGTGGATTTGTGGGTTGATGGGGGAATCTACCCAATTTACCCCTTAAACAATAGACCTCCAACTTTCTCAGGAATCACAAATTTGTTGAAGTATGTGTGCGAGGGTGAAAATGGGTTACTTGGTTAGGCATTCAAAGTATTTACAACTTGTAAAGAAACCATTAAAAATTGCCATGATGTGATCGCTGCACATCAACTTCATATACAATAGCTCATAGGACAAGTGCTACAACTGAATGACACTATAATTCAACAAAACAATCAAATTATTTCAATGCAAGACACTATCCATGACATTGGTATCTCATATGAGGAGGCAAAGGTACAATTGGATGACTTGAGAAAGATCAACAGCAAGCTAACACAGGAGCGCAAATGAAAGAAGAAGCCAATCAATGAGTTAATTGTGAATAGTGGCCAGTGGAAGCGACGTATCAAAGCATGTAAGGTAGCTCAGAAAGAGAACCTAGGTGAGGGTGAGGTTGGATCGTGTATTAGTAGATTATTGAAGGCAAGTACATGGGAAAATGCTTTGAGCAATTGTAAGTTTAAGGTTGTGAAGGAAAAGATGATTGAGTGCACATTAAAAGATGTGTCAAATGAGTTCTCAGCTGTGGATGCACAATCTATTTGTGAAGGGCTGGCATTAGCACAACGACTTACTCAAAGATATTCAAAGGTGTGAAGGCTAGGTTTGGTCGTGTGCTGAAGAGAAATAGAATCATGCCTCTTCCTCAACCTTCAAAGTTAATAGAGGCCCAACGGCAACTTAATACAAAGGTTTTGGATTTGATAGGAGATCCCATGCATGTTCAATGTGTGGAAACACTAAAGGTTGGGACCAAAAATGCATATGAGGTGAAGTTCACCAAACTCAATAATTACTATTTAGATTTAAACAAGATGCAATCGGCAATGGTAATGTACTACAATATGTCTGTTGAGGAATGTAATGGTAAATTGTAAATTGTTATAAAATTAGATGAAAGTGATGTCGTCAAAGGAGTAAAGCTTGAAAGAGTTAGTGTAACTCTGATGAATAAAGCTTTACAATTCAACAAGAACAACCCATGGAACTTTAGTGTTCAATCTGAGCGCCATGTGTGGTGACTCGTTGCATTTGAAGTTCCTAAGGAAACATTTGAGGTGTTGCAGCTATTATTTATGCACACAAGCATTCCAAGCATCATCGATCGTCAGGAACATGGTGAGATGCTCTCAGTTAAAGGGTATGGTCAATACTTGGTTGAATGGCATCTTGCAAGAGACTTGAAAACTTTAAAATGCATGTGTGGAATCTCCAATGGTGCAAATACAAAGAAACTCTTGCAAAAGAGAGCAAATGAAAGTGCTGATGAATCGGCTGCAGACCTGATAGAATCATGTCGTGTCACTAAAAGAGTGCGTTATGAAGCCTCAAGTGCCAAAGAAAACCATGCCAAGTGGCTAGAAACAAGGCTTCAACAAGACAGCAAATGTATTCGAAAAGAGCTAAGATAGTAAGATGAACAATGTGAGTCAGTGTGAATGCAATTCATAGTTTAAGAGAGAAAGAGAGAGTGTGCATCTATGTGAATGAGTCTAACAGTTTAGGGTTATATAAAAGAGGGTTTCACTTTCTATCTTATTTATTGAGTTCTCACATCTCTTGTGCAGGAAAGATGGCTAGGTCTAAGGTAGTTGCAAATAAGCTTCCGCTCAGAGGCCCATATCGTGTTCAGCCCCTTGGAGCATCTACTAACTCAGATGCACCCCCTTCTCAACATAATCCACCTTCCTCAAGTCGCCCTCACAAGGGTCCTCCTCAGCATCCCCACAAGAAACACAAGTGGAAGACAAGTACAATGGCCTTGAGAGAAATTAGAAGATGTCAACGCTCTTTTGATCTCATCATTCCGAAGGCGAGATTCTCGAGACTTGTTCGTGAGATTGTGCAAGACCTCTATTGCACAGAAAGCAGGAGCTGGTTTTTGGCACAAGGTCAGGATAGACCTGATCACTTCACAAAAGAATGTCTTCATGCTCTACAGTGTGCTGTAGAGGCCTTTTTAGTTGACTTGATGATTGATGCTCAACGTTGTGCAATACATACGAAGCGCATCACTATAACTCCCAAGGACTTCCAACTTGTAAGAAATCTTCAAGCAGTGAAGGATACATTCGTTCCAATGGAATGAACACAGTTTGCAATGTTATCTTTTTTGGCGTAGTGTTATCCTCGTGCATTGGACATATGACTATGTCCCAGTGCAAAACTATTGTATACGCCCTTAAAATATGAATTCAAATTTTACACTTGTCCTTCGCTTTCAACTTTGACTGTGCATCTTCGCTGTATTTTCAATTCTTACTTACAATTTTTATTAGCTCTGTCAATTTCAATAGGAATAACATGCAAAAATTTGCCATTACTTGTTGTAGACTTTACTCCTAATGCCTCTGTATAGTCTATGTGGTGCGAAGTTTCTAAGGGCCATAGTCGCGATGTTGATTTCTCAATTATCAATCCATCAATAATTTTGGTGTGGAATAATTTTTTAAATACTAAACTGTATCGGAATGCGACGAAACTTCACACGCGCACTCGTTAGGTGGCCAATAGCCCTTTAAAAAAAAAGTGCCTGCAGACCCCTGGTCAGAAGTCTGGCGTCTGGAGCCAAAAGTGCTTGCAAACCCTTGGTTCGAAGTCTGGCATCTGAGCCACTTTCCTACCTAGGGGTTTGCATACACTTTTTTTTCAAAAAAAAAAAGACTCTTGACCACCTAACGAGTGCGCGTGTGAAGCTTCATCGCATTCCGATACAAAGTTATGGATTTACGATCACACGATGGACAGTGCGTATGAAGCTACATTAACCCAGTCTTGGGGTTTAAATGGGTTAAAAGTTCATTCTTCTTCTCATTTTCACATCTTTATTTCTTTGCTTCCTCCATTTTCACATCCCCAACCTCTGTCTCTTCTCCGTCTTGCCCTTCCTTGAGCTTGCATAGCATGCACCAAGCAAGCATGTCATCGTTTTGGCCTCGGGAAGACATCACGCCAAGGCCCGCCACCTGGAGCACAAGGTGGGGCCTCCTCTAGTGCAACAACAGGTGCTCCCCGTAGAAAACAAGGACCACCATAGAACAAGAGGAGATGAAAACCGGGTGCTGTCGCCCTTCGAGAGATAAGGAGAATCCAACATGGATACAAGCTTCTCATCCCAAAAAGTTCTTTTCATAAAGTTGTTCAAGAAGTCATGCAAGACTTGGAGCTGAAAGGGATGGGAAGATTTTGGGCACGAGTGCGAGATGGCCCACCAGTAGGAAGGTGGATTGTTGTAGCCATGGAGGCCCTACAAACCACTGCAGAGGGGTTTCTCATCGACTTGTTCGATGATACACAGCTTGGATTCATCCATGCAAAGCGTGTCACAATCACAGATAAAGGCATGAACTTTATCATTCGGCTTCGACACGACAAGGGGACTCTGCCATAGTTTACTAGATTAATGATGCAAGGTTTGTAATGAGTGTTACAGCGCCATAACATCTTGAAACTCCAAAAAAATTTGTATACTCTGCCACATTGGAATATTTATTTATATATACATAATATCTTATGCGATGTGTATTGAATTCAAATAATTGAGTAAAGTTGTTTTGTTTTGTTTCTTGAAACGCATGACTCTTAATTTTTGTTTAACATACAAACGCATCAAAAGTAGTAATACGTATGGATACAAGTTACGTTATTGCTTATGCACAATTGCAAGTACAGTACTACGTATTGAATTATGTTAATATATGTGGATGCGTCATTCACGTACCACACATTATCGTCACACTTACACAATCGCAAGTGCAGTACTACGCGCGTTGAATTATATTAACGTATGCAAATGCGTCATTCACGTACTACACATTATCGTCACACTTATACAAACCACACATTTATTTAATAAATATTTATTTGTAAGAACAAAGTAAAGTGTCTTATATTTATCAAGAAAAATACATGTGATGGGGCTGTTAGTGATGGTAGATACAAAAAGCCGTTAGCCAACAAGAACTCTCAATTTTTCCTTGGCCGCTTTTCATTGGTGAAGAGGAGGGGCCAGCTTCCGATGAAAATATAAGTTCCTTCTTTGCTTCAAAAATGATGCGCTCTAGCTCTTTCTCCAGGAGAAGTGGATCTAACACTTTAGCGAGGTCGCCTAATGTCGCAAGCACACACATTGCTCCACCCTGCGTTTGGTCAAACAAGTAAAGAAGCTTTAACCACTTGATTAGCACCACCTTCTCCAAGCTAGATGTCACAGGTATCACTTGAAAAGGTCCAAACTTGGTCAAAGCTCGAATTTTCATGATTATTCTTGCCCTCCTGGTGAGCACTTCTTATGGAAGACTACCAAATCTGCAACAAGGTTACCGATATACTCCTTAAGAGTTGATCCTTGCGTCGATATGCATGTCGAGTTATAGAAAACAACTCTTCTTCCTTCATTTCTAAGTATTGCAATACATCTGATAGAAGCAAGTATTGTACACCATCTACTTCAATGGGTATCAAGGAGGCAAGGTTGGGTTTGTCGACTTGTGGCTGTTCTAAAGAAGATGGCACCATGAGAGCCAACCCTTGCTCTGTCACCACTCGATGTTCCTCTTCAACATTTATGAGCTCTTCAATTGGTTCTTCTCCCATGTATGTGATAGAAACAACCTATGGAGTTGTATCTTCATCACTCTCCTCCTCTAGGGGTGTATCCAATGCAGGGAGGTAAATTGTCAATGCGCAATCACACTCCACGAGATCCAAAGGTGATGTGCCTGGTGCACTTTCCATGGGAACAGTGCATACTCTATGTGAAGGATCCACATGGGCCAGACACCTATTCACCATTTTTTGGTGATTCTTCCTTGCCTGAAATACCATGAGCTATTCTAGAGGCATCCAAGTCATGTCGGATCCCTCGATGGAGTATGTGCATGTAGCAATGGTGCTCACAAAGTCTTCCAAAACCTGAAGGGGGGGATCCAATGATGAGAGCACGCTTTCAAGGTTGAAGTTCTTAGAGAAAACCTAGAATATCTCGTCACCCTGGTTGGTAAAGATAGTCTCATGGATCCACTCATCAATGTGTGCGCGAGCATCCATCATAGTAGGTAGGAGGGATGTGGTGGATATAAAGAGATGAAGAGAGAAAGTGTGAAATGAAACAATGAAACAAGTGTTGAGATATCGAGCTCCACTCGTGATACGCCAGGGTGACCATTGTGTATTTATGTCACCGACTTGTCAGTTGCAGACGCGGTTGGTACACCGCCCATGAATAATAGCTACATGATAGCTATTCTTATCTACTCTAGTTCATGGCTCAGTTAGTATGCCACCTTAGTTAGTTGAGTTTGGTTTGAGACCCATATATAGGGTTCTTCTATTTCTTTGTAAGTGAGTTCTTTTGGCTTACACAACTAAGAAGAGGAAAACTGTTTTCAGCCTCCACCCTTGTGTGTATTTCCCCATTGTGCAAGCAAGAAAGCTACAAGTGAGACTCCTTCCTTCTCTCCCACAATCTTGACATGGTATCAGAGCCTAGCCAGGCTCGCCGAGTTCTGGTAAGAGGAGCAGTGTTGCTTTCATTTTTTGTTTTGGGAGCAGATTTCTGCAGGTAGCACAGCCGGAAAGTACAGGAGTGCATTGTCTCAGGTTGAGACGCCCTTCACGGTGAAGCAAGAGGGTAGTATATGCTACGGGCAAGGGCTTTAGCCTTCGGCGACCTTGTTTTTTTTATTTGAGGCCATTTCGGGGCCTGTTTTGGAGACGGAAGTTTTCTGCACGCACTCAGGAAAAGGCCCAGTTTTATGCTGTGCAGCCACTGTTCTACAGGTCGGTGAAAAGTTACTGTAGAAATTGCATTGTATGCTTGTGCACAGAGGCATTGGGAGTCACAGAATCATCCCTGTTGCCTATTGATGCAAAATCGTCACTAGGAAGTGACTGTGTGGTCAAATACCGCTTTCGTCAGTTTTGCAGATTATCCCTTGTGAGGCTGAAGCTGTGTTCTCTGCAGTGACAGAATTTTTTGGAGTATTCTGTAATGGCGTCTGATTCTCTTTCACAGATTGTAACTGAAAAGCTTGACAAGAACAACTTCCAAGCATGGAAGTTTAGAATGACAAATTTTCTTATGGGAAAAGGATATTGGGAATTTGTTGCAGGAAATGAAGAAGAACCAGTTCTTCCTGATGTTCCCAATCAACAGCAAATGCAGGCATTCAAAGCATGGCATGAGAGAGCCAGGAAAGTTATGTACTGGCTGTCTATCAGTATTTTAGACTCTATGATTGTGCATATTCAGGATGCAAGTACGCCAAAGGAGGCATGGGATACTTTGTCAAAAATGTATAGCACAAATACGCAAGCCAGGAAAATGCAGCTCAAGCAAGAGTTGCACAATGTGCAAAGAGAAAGTATGAGCATCAATGACTACCACATGAAGGTGAAGAAGATTGCAGATGCACTTGCTTCCATTGGGTCGCCAGTGGAATATGATGATTTAGTCTCAGTGACCTTGAATGGTCTAGGAAAGGATTATGCACAGTTTCGAACATCCATTTCCGTCCGTGAAAGATTTCTTGATTTTGAGGAGTTGATTGCTCTTCTAATTATGGAGGAGGACGTGGTAACTCTAGAGGCAGGGGGAGCCAAAGAGGTCGTGGTGGATGTCAAAGAGGCCAAAATGCAAACAGTAATGTTGAATGCTACTACTGGGGTAAAATGGGTCATATGGCTAAAGACTGCTATAAAAAGCAAAATGACATCATGAATGGAAAACTGCAACAAGGGAATTATGCATCTTCTAGTAGACAGGGTGATGACAGAAATGAGCATTTGTTTATAGTGTAGCACATGAATAATTATGTGACAAGTGCAGAAGAAAGTAATGATGTATGGTATGTTGACTCAGGTGCATCAAACCACATGACAGGTCATGCAGAATGGATGGAGGATGCAAGAAAAATTGAAAAACCGGGATTTGTGGAGACTGGTGATGATACCGCACATCCTATTGTGCAGATTGGAAAAATTCATTTGTCTATGCAGGATGGGAAAAAGAAATACCTGTCCGATGTATTTCATGTCCCGAATATCACCAAGAATCTGGTTTTTGTTGGTCAAATGGTTGAGCAGGGCTTGCAGGTCAGATTTAATCCTCATGGATGCTTTGTTGAGGATATGAAAAATAAAGGTCGCTTGATAGCAAAGGGAAAGAAGAAGGGCAGAATGTTTAGATTGGATGCAGACATGTCTGAATTGAGTGCAGCAATGTTTGCACATGGCACCGATGTAGTTGCAGATATTGATATCTGGCATAAACGCATTGGTTATGTTAATGTACCGCGACTTAAATCAATGCAAGCCCAAAATATTGTTGCAGGTTTGCCTAAATTCAAGGTTGCAGAAATGCATAAGGTATCTGAAGCCTGTTAGTTTGGAAAACAGGCAAGGAAACCATTTCCTAGACATGTTCAAGAGAGTGAGAAGCCATTGGAATTAATCCACTCTGATGTGTGGACTACTAAAGCTGCATCTCTTGGAGGATGTCATTATTTTGTCACTTTTATTGATGACTATAGCAGAAAAGTTTGAGTGTATTTTATGAAAAAGAAAAGTGAAGTTTTTGTGCATTTCAAAACCCTTAAAGCTATGGTTGAAAAAGAAACAGGCCTGCAAATAAAATGCCTAAGGTCAGATGGAGGGGGAGAGTACCTCTCACATGAGTTTGCAAGGTTCCTGCAGGAGCATGGCATAAAGCAGCAATATTCATGCAGTCATACCCCACAACAAAATGGAATTGCAAAAAGGAAAAACAGGCATATTGGAGAGGTATCTCGTGCCATGCTCAATGAAAAAGACTTGCCAGATTTTTATTGGGCTGAAGCAGTTGCTACAGCAGTCTACATAATGAACAGGACTCCCACTGCAGCAATACATAGAATGACTCCAGAGGAGAGGTATACTGGTAGGAAACCAGATATTTCTCATTTGAAAATTTTTGGTTGCATTGCCTATGTACATGTGCCAGATGAGCTGAGATCCAAGTTGGATCCAAAAGCTGAGAAGTGCATCTTTATTGGTTACTCTCTGTAGCAAAAAGGGTATAGATGCTATAACCCTTCTGCTCGTAAGTTTACAGTGAGCAGAGATGTTGTTTTTTATGAGATGAGTAGCTGGTATAAACCAGTAAATGTGATTGATGATGTAGATGCACAAAATGGTAATGCTGCACAGAATTCACAGCAGCAGTCACAAAATATTAGTGGACCTGGAGCATCCTCTAGTAGTGGTTTACATTCTTCGCCATGGACAGGCAGATTGAGATCAGGAGAATCTTCTCAAAGCAATGCAGATAGTGGTATGCAGGTATCACGAAAAGGAAAAGAGAAGGTTGATCAGCCCATGTTTGATATGAATGCAGGTCACTCTTATGTGGATGGTGAATTCAATGGCTCAGAACAGAGCATTGATGATGAGTTGGGTATTCCTTCTATTGTTACACTTGGAGTAAGGAAGACCAGGGATGTTTTGAGAGCACCTGGGAGTGAACCTATTTTGCGCAGGTCTACGAGAGCTAGGTATCCTGTGGATAGGCTGAAATATGATGGATTTACAGCCATTCACTATGCATATATGGTCAAAGTGATACAGGAACCAGAACCCATTTCTTTTGAGCAAGCCATGGGAAAAGAAAAATGGGAGAAAGCCATGGATGAAGAAATGGATGCCTTGGAAGCAAATGCTACATGGAAATTGGTACCTTTGCCTAAAGGTAAAAATGCAATTGGCTGTAAGTGGGTTTATAAGGTGAAGCACAATGCAAATGGTTCCGTGAACAGATACAAGGCAAGATTAGTAGTCAAGGGGTATGCACAAACATATGGCATTGACTATGAAAAAACATTCAGTCCGGTTGCAAGGATGGCAACCGTAAGAGCAGCCATTGCTATGGCTACATCAAAGGGATGGTCTTTACATCAGATGGATGTAAAGAATGCCTTCTTGCATGGTGATTTGCAAGAAGAGATCTATATGGAGCAGCCACCAGGTTATGTGCATGATGTTCATCCTGAGTTTGTTTGCACGTTGAAGAAAGCCTTGTATGGCTTGAAGCAAGCACCTAGAGCATGGTCTCACAAGATAGGAAAGTATCTTGTCACTATTGGCTTTCAGATTTCCAAGGTAGATTTCTCACTTTATCTGAGAAAAACAGAGAAAGATATTATGCTACTTGTCATTTATGTTGATGATTTGATTATGACAGGTGACAGTGATGAAGATATCCTTCATGTGAAAATGCTATTAAAGCAGAAGTTTGAAATGAAGGATTTGGGAGAGCTGCGTTATTTCTTGGGCATTGAGGTGATTAGATCACCAAGTGGGATACAACTCTTGCAGAGGCAGTATGGATTGGACATGCTGTCCAAATATGGGATGACAGGCTGTAAGCCTATTTCAGTTCCTTTGGAGCAGAATGTGAAGCTGAGCACAGATGCATGTGAGCTTCTAGAAGACCCTACTATGTACAGACGCATAGTAGGAAGTTTGATTTATATGACTATTACTAGGCCAGATTTGAGCTATGCTGTTGGATTGGTAAGTCAGTTTATGCAGGCTCCAAGGAAACCACATCTGGATGCAGCTAGACGCATACTCAGGTATGTGAAGTCCACATTGTAGTATGGACTATTTTATGAAACTGGGGTTCAGATACAGTTGCATGGATATACTGATGCTGATTGGGCTGGTAGTATTTCTGATAGACGATCTACCAGTGGATATGTGTTCTCTTTTGGGAGTGCTGCAGTCACTTGGAGCGTCAAGAAACAGCCTACAGTTGCCTTGTCCAGCATAGAGGCTGAGTACAGGGGTGCAGCAATGGCTGCATGTGAGGTATCTTGGTTGCATAAGCTACTTTATGATATGCATCAGTCTACAGATGGGCCAGTTGTCATTTATTGTGACAACATGAGTAGTATACACTTGGCAAATAACCCAGTCTATCATGCTAGAACAAAGCACATTGAGGTGTATTATCACTATGTGCGAGAGAGGGTTTTACTAGGTCTTATTGATCTAGTTTATGTCAGCACAGAGGATCAGGTAGCTGACATATTCACGAAGGCATTGGGTGCAGAGAAGCTGCGCAAGTTTAGAGACCTGCTTGGTGTGCAGGAATTGGGATTGAGCTCGAGGGGGAGTGTTGAGATATCGAGCTCCACTCGTGATACGCCAGGTGACCGTTGTGTATTTATGTCACCGACTTGTCAGTTGCAGACGCGGTTGGTATACCGCCCATGAATAATAGCTACATGATAGCTATTCTTATCTACTCTAGTTCATGGCTCAGTTAGTATGCCACCTTAGTTAGTTGAGTTTGGTTTGAGACCCATATATAGGGTTCTTCTATTTCTTTGTAAGTGAGTTCTTTTGGCTTACACAACTAAGAAGAGGAAAACTGTTTTCAGCCTCCACCCTTGTGTGTATTCCCCCATTGTGCAAGCAAGAAAGCTACAAGTGAAACTCCTTCCTTCTCTCCCACAATCTTGACAAGAAGAACTAAACTAGTTCTACCTTAAAAACCTTAAGTTTTAAACCATTAAGGGTTGTTCGCATACGATATTTAGTTATGGCTTTACTTACATCTTTGTAAAGTTTACATGCATATGTAAATGTATTGATGTGGAAAGTGTATAACAAGTGTATGATTTTGCATAAATACCATAACTTTTAAATATTGCAAGTTTGTAAGCGACAATATTCTATTGGCCAAAAAAATCCAAAAATTACAGGTGTTGGATATTACAATTTGTGGTGTTGGGATTTTTAGGGAGACTCTACAATTTCTAAAATATGTGGAGCCACACACTTTCCACTGGTAATAGTATCCTTAGCTCAACTTCGAATTTTCCTACCATCTAGTTTAAAATAGAAGATAATAGGTGGATTCTGCATTAACATTGTAATTTCCTGGCGCATTATACTCAAGGGCCAATCATCCTCCATTTGCAACATTTGGGGCTTGCGGCCCTCACAAATGATAGTAACATCCACAACTGCACTTTCACGCATGTCTTGATCAAGGCACAACCATTTACCCTTGAGCATCCTCCATCTATGATACTTGAACACTAGGCATAAAGTTTGTCGTACGACAAAGTACCTATAATTGGAAAGAAAAGTTAGCCGATTCAACCCAAAGTAAGATAATAGTCAACTAAGAGAGAAAATTTTTACCTGAAAGCCATGTCCCTTATTGTGACTCAACACTCCACTGTGTCAGGACTATGAGTTATTTTTTATGTCCAAGTTTTGCCTAGAATCCTTGTTACATAATCCTCTGATGTATTTTTTATGGCGTACGTGCTTTTGGTACATCTCAAACCCTTACATTCCTTGAACATGTGTGCAAAAATTGCAATCGGTATGAACCAGCTTAGATGTACATTCTTTGAGCCGGTGCTTGGCTTCATAGAATTCAATATGTCTGCTGAAATTTTTATGCTACACATGTGCAAAATGTCGCTACTACACAATGGCCATTCTATACTATTGAGATTCGATATGTGCATAGACTCAAGGGTTCCATATTCTCGACTCCCCTTGGGTGATATGTACTTGGAGTCATAGAAAAAAACAAGGTCCTCTGCGAGTTTCTTAGCTGTACACCCCTCAAAGAGCAATCTACCAATTTCGAGGTGGTAACACTTAAAAGAACCAGTGAAACTCTCAACATTTTGCCACTTGCAGCAATCCGAAGGGTATACTTTTATAAATACAAGACAAATTGTGACATAGGTATCATGAAATTTCTCATTCTCAATGAGTTGCAAATACTTATTGTTTGCAATGTTTCGTTGAAAGGGCACAGTGGGCGCAATATGTATTTGTTTTTGCATGAATACATGTTGTACAAACGCCTCTGTTACAAGGTGAGAATCAACACTCATTTGTCTGAGAGGTAAAATTTTACCCTTCCAGTGCTTTGATACATTTGTAATTGTAGATGCTTTCACCCTAAAAGCTCCCTTCATACTTGGACGCATATGTACCCAAGACAAGAAATGATATGTATCAATGATCCAATTCCCTTCTTCATCTTTTCTGTTACGTACTTCTATCAAGAGAATACTTGTTCTTCTCTCAGGCATTATAACCTACGCATTAGATATAAAGAAGTATGCATTAATCCCTAAATAATAAGCATTTTAAGTATGTCTAGTAATCACCAATATGCCATACAAATCAACATGGCATTAAGAGATGTTTACACTTTTGTAAACAGATATAAACATCGATATCGAAACGCATGTGGATATATACATCAACACAAAGTATAGATTTAATTTCAAGACATCACTTTAATCATACCATTTACATGAAATATAATGAAAAGAATAGCATAAGAATACTTAGAGAATTTCGCCAAAATAAATTTTATTATAATGAAGAGGAGTCTGATTTGACTCAATACATTGTATGAAATGTGGGATTATAGAGTAGTTGTTACAAGGATAACAGCCACATGGCATGCAAATCTTAATAAGCACATTGGATTGACACCTGAGATAATTCTAAGACTCAACACATTGTGTGTTATATGGATTATATGATACAAGAGTTTCATGGATCATTGCCAATTGGCATGGAGATCCAAATGGACACATAGGACCAATAAAGCAGAGGATTTTTGAACCATCGACTTCCAACAGATCCATATCATCCAACACAAAGGAATCACTCACCACATCAAAATAGTTGATGGAGAATTGTATGCTTCACCTAAACCTTGTACAATACCTGCATGTACAAAAAAACACCTACATGAATCCCTTTTAACAAAAATACTTGCATGAATCTCTTTTAGCAAAAAATATCTAGATAACTGCATGAATAGAAGCAATACAAAACAGGGCCAATTTACCTATAAGTTGATTTGTTGAAGATAAGATTGAATCATTGCTAATCAAACCCCATTGCAAATGATGGACATAAGAAAACATCAATCCCATCAAATATAAAAGTCACTAATTAAATGAATAAATTTTGCAAAAGGCCCACATCTTAAACTATATTATTTTTAAGGGTCCATTTGTGAGTTTATTTTTTTCCTAATGCATGGAGTTGAGATTTGAGTGCCATGTGGCCAACTACAAAAGCATGATTTGTGAATTTGTACCAAAAAGTTACATGGAGTTGAGATGAAACAATTGTATATGTTAAGATGAAGCTACAAGTCAAAAATATACTCCATAAACATCATTTGATTGTCTACATCATACAATGTATCACTCATCATGATCGCCACATAGCAACAATATGACAGAAAATGGATTCCACTTGATATGACATCATCCAAAATTTATTTTACACAAACAAATAATCACAATTGGAGATGCAAAAATGGGTATTCAATTAAAAAAGGTTACATTCAATAAGCTAGTTACAGTTATGTATTCCCATAATGCACACCACAATAGGAGCAAAAGGAAGGCTTGTCACCTGCATCCATACAATAGTATCCAAAAAGAACCAAAGCTATTGATGCATATTATAGGTGTCTATAGTCCACCTTACTTTTCAACCCATATTATGGATTACCTTATTAGACTCCATGAGTGGCACTAGCTCAAAGTTCAGCAATCATGTTTAGCAATTCAACTGTGGATGCAATGAAATGAGTTGTAGTGAGTAAACTTATAAGACAGACCAAGGCAAAGGGTATCGTTTTTTACAAGGGACTATTTGAGTGTAATCAACCATACCCCTTATATATACGAGAGTCTCAATAGCATGGGCTATAAATATATCATGTATCCCTAAAGAGAATCCATGGACATGTTGTTGTGGTAGCATATGTGAAACATAGTACCATAGATGTGGCATATGATTGTAAGTAGCATTAGATTATGTATGAGTGTATCATGTATCCTTATATGGAACACATACACATGTTGTCATAGCCTTCTTAGGGAAGTATATGTGGACCATCGTGTCAGAAATGTGGTATATAAGGTACATGATTGACAGTGTCATGATTTTTTGTAAGAATGTATCCTACATGGACATGTTGCTAAGGGCTTCTCAATGCTATGGCATGTAAGATATATGTATGCTACATATTTTAGTGTATGCATCAAATGTAGTGCTAGTGTAGATTATTCAAGAATGCCAGATATGGATTCAAGATCATGTGGTCGAGTGCAACATACCATGCTTGGTTGGTGGATGGAATGAATTACTTCCATGAATTCAAGCAACCAAGGAGTTCCCATGTAAGATATGTATATGATGCACATTGCATATTAGATGTACAGCTCAAAGTACAAAAGTGTCTAGCTAACAACCCTTCTAATTTTAGTAGCTATCAGAAATTTTTCTTATGCTTAATAGGGTAGGAGGGGTTATTGGATTGGTTAAATGTATTACCAAAGTAACATGATCAAAAACACTATAGAGCTAAGTAATGTGTCAATTAGCATGTAAATTTACTCCAACTATTAAAGACAAGATTGATCTCTACGATGTGCACATGAAGCTCCCATTCCATATCATTTTTAAGCTCTACATAGAAAGAAAATAAACATATGTCCATGCATTTATATGGAGGGAAAAGTTTATTGGGATGACATTTGGATAATTGTTATATTTCATACTCTCTAATTGACAATCCCATATGTAAGAGAATGGTGCAATGAGAAACCTCATTATGCATATCCCCAATCATCATTCTAAATTATGTCACTATATGTGTGCTTCACCATCCATCAACAAGTGTTTGTGTCCCTTTTTGTGATTTAGGTTTTTGACAATTGTGAATTAGGATTTGCATCCTTTGTTGGTTATCATGCCCACTTCGTGGGATCTAGGCCGGTCATTGCTTGAAGCATGCTTATACCCTAAACTAGATATTCTATTGTCATTACATATCTATGTGCACAATCCATCGAACAAGTGCACATGTGACAAATATAATTACAGGAGATACTACCAAGTGTGCATGTATAGTGAGGACAACTCTTACAAAATAATACAATGATGATAATAATAGTACATGACATATCAAAAGTGCCCAAAATAATATGTTGAAGCTCCAAAAATAATACTCCACCAAATAATAAATCCAACTCTTACACTTTGACTTTGCATTCTAGATTTCCTATTAACAAATGTCTTTCTAGTTGTTAGATCACGTAAATCTCAAGGTTTTATTGATATCTACTAAGTGGTGAAAGGCCTTGTAGTTGGACCAACTAGCTTTTTTAATCACAAAGATTATATGTCCCTTGTTCAGGTACTTGCCATTCAAATCTTATATATTGTAATTACATGCCATCATTACTAGACAGTAGAAGGTCAAAAGAGAGGCCCAAATTTTAGATCTCTCTTGAGCAATACACATTGTGTAGATTGAGAAAATGGGAACTCTTCATTGCCTTTTATATAGGCTTCTATCTATATGTTATTGGTGTCTCTTTCAATTTTCTTAACCATACTTGTTAATATTCTATTTATTCCTACCACAACATCACTACTTCCCATGTTATGGTCCATGGAGTGCCAATAAAAATTACTATCAAGAATCTCAAGGTTTTCAATTAGAGCTAGTAGACCAATGATTTTAACATCTTATAAGTAGTGGATGTCTTGGAGTACCTAATTGTCTTTCATCCAATTCTTTATAACCCTTGCTCAATTGGGACCAATGAAACCCTTGGTATTAAAAGATGTAATCTTAGGAACTTAATCATTAGCCTGATATTTTGGCTTTTTGCTTTCCATCGGCTTAATTTTACCAAAGGGCTTGTTATCATTGTCCTCAACTTTGGAAAAATGTCTTTTACTAACTTATTAGAAACAAGTTATTTTCCTAATTGGGTAGGGCTAAGAGTGAATTGAGGGTCCCTGATTGGATCCCCCCCTTTTGTGTGTTCACTCTCATCCCTATCTTCTATGACAACATCGCAATGTTGATTTGGATCTAGATTTTTATTTTATTTATTTCTTTTTGAGTTTTTAATAAGCACTTCATCCTCCTCTATATCAAGGGAGGTCAAATCTATTTCTAAAGTTCTCTTCAGTTGATTTTGGTCCTTGGCTTAGTTAAGAATGTTGATAAGTAGAGGAGAATACCTATTGTTAGTTTTCTCTTGATTTTCTAATCATTCTTATTGTTTGAGTTATTTGTTTTTGGCTTCATAGGTTTGTGAGTATGCAGTTTGTTAGTCTTTATTTATTTACAATCTTCCTTCTAAATTTGGAATCACTAGATAATGTGGTAATTTATTGCAAAGATCCATTTCAATTAGTACATGTAGATACCATCTCAAATTTACTAGCTCTGTGGATCTTTGGCCTAATAATATACTTAGAGGACTAATTAGGATGCTTTGGCTATGTAGACATCTAACTAGGATTCATATGGAGGGATGGAGATTCATGGATAGATACCCAAAGGGGCATTTTTGTAGATTTAGAATAGTGGGGATCCAATTCCTCAATCTAAAGAAAGAAAGACAAAGGAGAAATTTTTATCATCCATTTCCTCCTCCTCGCAAACACATGCACTATCATTTCTTCCATGTAGAAAAGGAAGAAAAAATAGTTGTTCAGCACGTAGTTCATTTTTGCAAGTCTCTATCCTTGTAATCATAGTGCATATGAATCCATGTCCTAAGGTATTTATGTTAGATATGCTCAATGCCCCATCCTCATTAGGTGTGCGACCAATGATCCATGGTGCTCAAAGTTGTAAGGTCCCCATTATGAGGAGAAGCCAAATGTGAGCCCGGATATTGGTTGAGTCCTAACTTGTATATCAAATGAGGTCTATGTGATCGGATGGCAAAAAGGTAACCATTGTGAGTCTAATATTTGGGTTGGACTGAGTAGTTAAGCTAGTAGCAGCTCGAGGCACATTGCCAACGATAAAGGGACTATTCCATGGAATATTCCCTGGCCGACTAGTGGAGGCTCATATGGTAGGTCGGTCACGCTAACCTAACCGCCTTGGCGGCCTACAAAAGCTAAACCCCTTCACAGCCATCAATCATCTATCTTTCACCCAGTCAGAGTTTTTCCAACTAGCCTTAAGCTCTTCACCTATCTTCTGTCTAGATCGCCATTTAAGCTTCACTGTGGAAGCGCATGGGTGGACAAAGCCATCTCTGTATCAGTTGTTTGGAGCTAAAGAAATTTTCTAATTCTCATCTTATCTGTTGTGTACTCTCTATCTATATCTCTTTCTCAGATTCTGTTCGCTACGCCGTGTAATTTTTGCATGGTATTAGATCCTAGGGGGCTCTAGGGATCGAAGAGTGCGCAAGAGGCAAAGGCTTCAACAACAAAGAGAAACAATGTCGTCTTCCGGAAGTGGTTCTGGCACGTCAGGAAGCAGTGCATGAGGTGGTGCTACTGTACCATCTATTCAAACACTGAGGATTCGTCCACCAACCTTCAGCGAAGGAAAGTTAGATGGTACAAACTATACTTTGTGAAAGTTCAAAATTAAAATTATCCTTGATTCTTATGAGCTTTTGGAGACTGTGCTAGGGACTTATGTAGAACCATAGCCTACCCCCGACCCATCAAATCCTAGTGTGATGATTCCTCCAAATGCAAATCTTCTACGAGCTTGGAAACGAAGGAATGCAAATGCATTGTGTGCCTTAGTTACAAGCTGTTCTAACAGTGTTTTCAGCATACAACCAAAGCATCAGAGGCTTGGAATGTACTGAGGAGTCAGTATGAAATGTGAAACCAAACAAGGATTCAAAACTTGGATAATTAACTAGTAGCAGAGAAGTTTGCTGAAGGAGAGAGTTGAAGCATTCATCACTCGAATTAAGAATCTACGCAACCAAATGACTAGTGGTAGGATACAAAAGACTAGCGAGGAGGTGTCTTCGGATTTTTCCACTAAAGTTTGATGGACTAGTAATTTCCTTAATACTCAGGTGAGACTTCAAGCTTTGAGTTTTGAGGAGTTTTGTGCATTATTGCTGGAGGAGGAGTTGAGGCTAAAAGCCCGAGAAGGAATCAACAATGGAGATGCTGCATTCTCTGCCAATGCAAAAGGCAAAGGTGGTTCCTCCACCAAAAATGATGGTGACAAAAAGAAGAAGGGCAATAAGAAGAAGTTTCAAGGAGAGTGATTCTACTACAAGAAGAAAGGACATGCAATCGCAGATTGTCGTGTTAAGAAGGCAGATGAAAAGAATGATACCCTTAAAAGTAAAGGGAAAAGACAGCCAATACGACTGAAGCAGAGTTGGAGTTATTCATGGCAACCATTGAGGAGGTGTGCTCCTTGGCGCAAGAAGAATGTGCCACTAACTCATGGGTGTTGGATAGTGGGGCCTCCCATCACATGACCAACAAGAAAGGTCTATACAGTTCTATGCAGTCTCTACAAAAATCCATCACTATGATGGTTGGAAATGATGCAAAATGCCCTGTTGTGGGCACGGGTACTATTTCATTTGTTGCTACAAATGGTGAAGAGATGCACAAACAAGGTATGGTTGCTCACCTACCTGCAATGACTGAATTGAAGGAACCTTGTGAAGCTTGTATGATGGGCAAGCAATAGAGAAAGGCATTTCCACAAGAAAGCAAGAATAGAGCACATGCTTCTCTAGAGTTCGTACATGCTAACTTGTGCGGAAAGATGCCTACACAGGCCTTAGGGGGATCTTCTTATTTTATGTTGATTGTCGATGACTATAGTAAGAAGATGTGGGTGTAGTTCCTTCGTGATAAGGCTCAAGCTTTTGGTAAGTTTAAAGAATGGCTAAAACTTATTGAAAATGAAACAGAAAAAAGTGTGAAGAAATTTAGAACAGATGGTAGTGGTGAGTTCAACTCAAAGGAGTTTGAAGACCTTTGCAAGAGCAAAGGGATCAAGCATCAATTGATGACGCCTCATACACCTTAGCAAAATGGTGTTGTGGAACATAGGAATTGCACCATTGTAGAGATGGCAAGATGCATGCTAAAGGGCAAGGGATTGCCTAACCATTTTTGGGTTGAAGTTGTTAATACTGCAGTCTACATTTTAAATTGGAGCTACACAAAGGCTCTCAAGGGAAAAACACCTCAAGAGGCTTACACTGGTAAGAAACCATATGTCTCACACTTCAGAATTTTTGGATGTGAATGTTATGCATATATTCCAGATGAGAAGAGAAACAAGTTACAACCAAAAAAGTAGAATATGTATCTTCTTGGGTTATAGTGATGAGCAGAAGGCTTACAAATTATATGACCAAGAGGCAAAGAAGATCATTGCGAGCCATGATGTGGTGTTCAAGGAGCAGCTACATACAGTGGAGGAGGAGAAGGCAAGTTCTTCCACTTTATCATCAAGCGAAGAAGTAGTCCACTATGAATCTGTCCCGAGAGCTATCCCTATCCTTAAGGAGGAGGAAGCTCATCTTCAGATGATGAGGAAAAAGTTCACCAACCTGACATCACCCCACCAGAAAATCCATTGCAGGCATTGGGTGAAGCAGCTCTATGAACACAATAACCCTATGCCCACATCTATTGAGAAGAAGGCAGATGGACCAAGGAGGTCTCAGAGAATAGAGGAGCAAAGGAGGGCTTCTACTCACATAGTCAATATGGCCTTGATGGCTGAGATTATGAGAGAAGTAAAGGAGCCAACTGACTTAGAAGAAGCACTTGCAGATCCAGCATGAAAGTAAGTTATGCAAGCCGAGTATGACAACATAATGAAGAATGACACTTGGGAGCTAATGGATTGGCCAGCAAAGCAGAAGGTTATTGGCACCAAGTGGATGTGAAAGGTAAAGAACAAGGCTGATGGTCCTTTAGAAAAGTACAAAGCTAGATTGGTTGCATAGGGTTTTTCACAAATTGAAGGGTTTGATTTTCAAGAGTCATTTTTCCCAATTGCCAAAATGACCACTATTCGCACAATACTTGCAGTGGCCAATTTACCAAATGGATGTTAAGTCAACGTTCTTAAATGGTGACCTCAAGGAGGAGGTGTACGTGGCTCAGCCACCAGGGTTTGAGGCCCCCCATTCTGAGAACAAAATGTGTAAGCTGAAGAAGGCATTGTATGGGCTGAAACAAACCCCCAGAGCATGGTACCAGCGGATAGATAAGTTTTTTTTAAGCTTAAACTTCAAAAGATGTGCCTCATATGCTAACTTGTATGTTTACAGGGATGGTGAAAATTCTGTAGTGATTTTCCTATATGTAGACGACCTTATTATAGGTGACTATGAAGATATGATCAACTAAACTCGAAAGGCTTTGAGTTCTGAGTTTGAAATGGTAGACTTGGGCTTGCTGCACCATTGTTTGGGAATTAAAGTCTGGCAAGAGCCAGTAAAGATCTTCATCTTTCAGAAGAAGTATGCATGGGAGATCTTGAAGGAATTTGGCATGACCGAGTGCAAGGAGATAGCTACACCTATGGAGGTGAATGCAAAGTTATCCGTTGAGGATACATCAGCACTGTGGTACACATTGGGAGGTACAAGAGGATGGTCGGCAGTCTGATCTACTTGTGTAATACCATACCAGATATTAGTTTTGATATTGGTGTTTTGAGTAGGTTCTCAAACAAACCTCATGAGAGTCATTGGAAGGCTGGGATGCGGGTGCTCAAATACTTGAAGGAAACTCTTGACTACAGTATCACATACAGTTCCAGAACTCTCTTGTGGGGAATTTCGACTTAGATTGGGCACGAGACAGTGATTCTAGGAAGTCAGTTTCTCGTTATTGTTTCTCTTTGGGTTCAGGAATTTTCTCTTGGATTAGTAAGAAGCAGCCAACAGTGGCATTGTCTTCCACTGAAGCAGAGTACAAGGCAGCTTGTTTTGCTGCATGTGAAGCAGTATGGTTGAGAAGGATCCTATGGCATATGGGAGTGCAGGATGAAAAACCAACTATGCTGAGATGTGACAATCAGAGTTGCATCACCATTGCCAAAAATCTAGTGTTTCATGCGCACACCAAACATATAGAGATCCAATATAACTATGTACGTGATTTGATGGAGGATGGGATAGTGGAACTAGTCTACTGTCCAACATAGGATAATGGAGCAGATATCTTCACCAAGGCACTTACGAAGGATCTACTTCAAGTTCATCTTCAGAGACTCTGCATTGGGCCGAGGAGATAGTTCACCTATGGATGGACATTGAGGGGGGGTGTTAGATATGCTCAAAGCCCCATCCTCACAAGGTACGACCAATGATCCATGGTGCTCAAAGTTGTAAGGCCCCCATTATGAGCAGAAGCCAAATGTGAGCTCAGATATTGGTTGAGTCCTAACTTTGTATATAAGATGAGGTCTATGTGATCGGATGGCAAAAAGCTGACCATTGTGGGTCTAATCTTTGGGTTGGACTGAGTAGTTAAGTTGGTAGCAACTCGAGGCACATTGCATCGAGTTGCGGAGTAAGGGAGTTAAAAGGGGCCCCTATTTTGGGATCTGGAGGCCGCGGAAGTGGCCCTTGGCTGGGGGGTCCCAAGGGGGACCAGCGGCCCCCTTGGCGGGGGTCCCAAGGCAACAGGCCCCTTGGCGAGGGTCCTAGGGCAGCGCCCCCGGCCCGACGGTAAAGGGAATATTCCCTGGCCAACTAGTGGAGGCTCATATAGTAGGTCGATCACGCCAACCTAACCGCCTTCACGGGCTATAAAAGCTAAACCCCTTCATAGCCATCGATCATCTATCTTTCACCCAATCAGAGTTGTTCCAGCTAGCCTTAAGCTCTTCACCTATCTTCTGTCTAGATCACCATCTAAGCTTCACTGTGGAAGCGCATGGGTGGATAGCAGAGCCATCTCTGTATCAGTTGTTTGGAGCTAAAGAAATTTTCTAATTCTCCTCTTATTATCTGTTGTGTACTCTCTATCTCTATGTCTTTCTCAAATTCTATTCGTTGTGCAATAAAATTTTTACAATTTAGTCAAGCGGCAATACCCAACAATCATGGCTCTCTTCTTGTACTCACTATTCAGTATATCTAGTCCTACTATTGGAATAGAAACAATATTTATGGTTTTGGTATTACCTTCTTGGATTAGGATTTTCTTTGCATGCCTCCATTCTTTGAATTCCAACTTCATTATTCTACTCAACTCATTGAGAAAAGCTCAGCTACTCATCATTAGGCCAAAGATCCATAGAGCTACTCATCATAAGTTCATTTTTGCACAGTGGGGCTTCTTGCATTAGGTTAATTTCTTACAAGTTTTCTTAGATGGCAAAGTTTCCAATTTACACCCCTTTGACAACCCATCCATTTCCTCCTACACTAGAGGAGAGGGGTGCATTATTTCATATTGAAGAACTTACGAGATGAGGGTTTACTCATTCTTATGGTATACATTCAAATAAAGAGGGTTGTCAACTATAGAGTCATAAAACATTGATTCTACTAGACTATGCTTTCTTGGTGATATGCAAACCTTGTCAGTTTCATAATCGGGGATGGGATTGTGCTAAGAATTGAGGCATCCTATTCATTGGTGGCTGATGTCTAATGATGGGGATTAGTTGTGTATGTGTTATCATTATAGAGGTTCCTCCCTCGAAAGTGAGTGAGGGGGGCGGTACACTCTTTTCTCTAGCTCTCCTCTTTAGAGGATGTTTAGTAATAGAAAATTGTGTCATATCACTCATGTACTAGTAGGAAGTGGTTATGGTTGTTGAGAAATAACAAATGATGTATGCTCCAGGAAGAGATCTCCTAAATCCCATATGCACAGTGAGAATAGTGGAGAAGCTGGAAAGCTATAAAAGCATGTACTAGGTTCACTTTCTAATGCAATGCTTTTGTAATTTGTACTTAGATTCTATAACTCTTTCCACTCAAGATTGTGTTTATGAGTCCAAGCTAATCTATCTTGGAACCTAATTCACTTGAGTGAAAATCTATGTCTAGTCATTAGTCTTCATCTCTCTTGCTTACGAGTTCAAGCCTCCCTAGCTAAACTATGTTCAAGATCCATGTTTGTCAACATGGTATCAGAGACATGGTGAGATCAGTTTAGCTCTTCTCCCTACTTTCCCAACTTCTCATAGCTCAGCTCTAGCTCAGGATAAGCGTTTGAGTTCATCTCCTACCTTATTTTCACACACCTCTTCTTGGCCACCATAGCGAGACTCCACCTACCTTCACTTGAGCACCTAAATCTCATCATACAGGTGATTTCAGCTCGAGGTGTCTTCTAGGAAACTCTTCATCTACTCCCAGCGCAACTCCCTATCACATCAAAGTGTGGCATTGTTCATTGTGGAGCTCGGTGTTATAAAATCCGAGATACACGCTCGACTTTCTTATATACTTAAAATGTATATATGGCAAATATTATGTTGGCACAGAGGGAGAATAGATGAGAGAAGAGAAAGATGTAGAGAGAGAGGTAGAGAAATTGGCAACACACTAGGGACTGGAAGATGGGCCAGTCCCCCCCTTTGTGGAGTTATATTATTGACAAGGAGCAAGGTCCTCCGTTACACATAAGCCAGTTCTTACTTGTAGATATTGGAAACAAGATCACGGTTCCTTGCACATTATACAACCGGCTAATGCTTGCACAACTTGGAAGTTGGTACCTTTTGATCCTTCTTGAGTCTCCTTCTCTCCTACACAATATGTGTAGGGCTCTCCTCTTGGCGCTTGATTTCAACAGAGCTTCCGCAACACTTGCACCTTCTCTTCTCCTCTTGGAACTTGATTTCAACATTGATTTTAGCAGGGCTTCCGTAGCACTTGCACCTTTTCTTCTCCTCTTGGAACTTGAAAGTGATGCTTTCTTCACCCCTCTCTCACACCCAAAGAGAGCCTCCTCTTTTATAGGCTTTCAAGAGCTTCTCTTCTTGGAGAGAGAGTTGAGTTGTTCTTCATGCAAGATCTGGTTGTTCCACTATGCAGCACTAATTTCGAGATATCTCTTTGTGCATTGTTTGGATGAAAAAATGTCCAACATGAAAGTTGTAGATCTCATGTTTCCGATAACCCACGCGGCCCGTTTTTAGAGATCGTTTTTCTATCGCGAGATATTTTAAAAATGGATTTTCTAAAAACATAGATTTTTAAACTGTACTCTTAACTTGTGGTCCATGCAACCACTTTGAGTCATAGATAAGGAGACTTCATTAGATTGCCTTGGACCTCAACCTTAAGATTGAATTCCACACAAAAGCTTGTGTCATTTTAGACCTTAGAAAGAGAAAATCACTTTTCTCCTCACTTCCACAGGATCACGTCTCTTGTCTTTCTCAGTGAGAGAATTCCCTCTCTCGTCTTTCTTAATGAAAGAAAAGACCTTCAACCTTGACTTGTAGGGGAGAGGATGACCCCAAATGAATGCAATGCTCATTGCACACAAGTAAACATTCCCAGGTGTCCCTAGATGCACACATAAATACATATACACAATGCTAATCCACTTCCTCTTCTTAGAACTCAATCCATCTTCATTTATGTGTAGCTCCTTGGTTCTTTTGCACACTCTTACACTTGGCAGACACTTCTTTCCTCCTTCATAACTTGTACTGCCTGTACCAGATATCCCCGTCACAGTGCTCTGATCACCCCATTAAGTGATGCAATAGGAATGCTGGTCTCTAAATTGTCTCATGGCCATGCTAGATCATCATCAACACTTAAAGAAAAGTGAGTCATTAATTTATTAGCATGAATTTATTAAATAGAGAATGTGTAATAAGTAATCAATTTAGTGACACTCGGCATTACGAAAATTTGATCTCGCCATCTCTAATGCGCCCTATGACAGTCGTACTGTCTGCCTTACTTGTGGAGGCTGCGATTCGTCCTGCCTATATGGCGCATTCAAAGCCTATACTATAGGCTATCTTCCTATCAAATCTTAGCCCAAATCATCGATAGGTTGTGCTGTTAGAAGGGAAAAACCAATCGGCGGGCTGAGAACCCTAATCACAGTCCACCATAGCCAAAGTTGTCTAAGCTTCATTTCTCACTTCATTTGCTTATCTTTGCTGGTTGGAAGGCTCAAAGGACCCCTTGCATATACTCAATGCCACTAACTAATCAATAAGGAGGACAAGTCTTTGAGGTTTTTTTGAAGATTTAAAAGAATCAAGTCAACAACATCTATTCAACAAGGAGACTCAACATCAATAGTATCTCTTGATACTCAATCAGTGTCTATTGGCACTTGTGTATTTAACTCACTCATGAATTCACTAATTTTACCTCAACTGCTCAAAAGTTCATTCTCATTACTTGTAATGATTTAAAGCCCTATTGATCAAATCCATTTGTAAGTCTCAATTTCTTTAAAAAGGATAGACATTGCCTGAGTGTCCTCGTGGTAAGACCTCCTTCTAAGATGACTGAAGTGGAACATATAGAAAAGTTTAATGGTGAAGGCTTTCACGCCTGGAAGGAGAAAACTATGTACCATCTCATGAGAAAAGAGCTCTGGGATCTCTTTGAGGAAGATGATGCAGATGACAATGCTAAAGAGGAAGATGCTACAAAAGACCAACCTAAAACAAAGGCATGGAAGAAGATGAACAACAAAGCTCTAGGTATTATTGCATGGGTTCTATCCGATGATGTATTACATCATATTTCAGGCATCAGGGATGCAAAGAAAGCATGGGAATAACTTGATAAGATCATTAGTACACAAGCAAAGAACCCGAAGGTAGAATTACCTATGCATTTATATAAGTTGGATGTAAAAGACAGTTCATCTATGACTGTACACATCAATAAGTTCAAGAGCCTTAAAACTCAACTAGCAACTCTTAAAAAGAACATTGATGAGGATGAGGCAATAGCAGTGCTACTTGCTAGTGTTAATCACAAACCATATGAGAACCTTGTTTCAACACTAAGTAATGTTCCCAATCTCTCACTTAAAGATATTGAGCACTCTCTTCTTGATGAAGATAACAAACATAAGAACAAGAATGCAAAAGATGGTATCCCATCATCTAGGGAAAATCTCTTATACACCAAAGGAGCTGGGTCCAAAGGAAGAGGTGGAGGATTCAACACCGACAACAAAAGTCAGATGGCATGTCATTATTGTGGTAAAACTGGCCATATTGCCAGTGAATGTTTTCACAAGAAAAGAGCACAGAAGATGCAAAATGACCACCACCAAAGTCAATTCATGAATGAAGAAGAAGAAGAAGAAGAAGTTACTGCTACCATCAACAACTCTGACAGATTGTTCTAAGGAATTTGTTCCCATAGTGGATTTGCTTTGTAAAAATCCTTACCAAAGATTTAAAGTCTCAAGCTTTAACTTGACTAAGCTACCTATGAGCTAGTCTCCTAGGCCATGTTATCATGTAGGGGGGGAAAGCCAACAAGTGTAGGGACTCATCATTTAAGGGGGGTGTTGAGAAATAACAAATGATGTATGCTCTAGGAAGAGATGTCCTGAATCCCATATGCACAATGAGGATAGTGGAGAAGCTTGAAATCTATAAAAGCATATACTTGGTTCACTTTTTAATGCAATGCTATTGTACTTTGTACTTAGAGTCTATAACTCTATCCACTCAAGATTGTGTTTATAAGTCCAAGCTAATCTATCTTGGAACCTAATTCACTTGAGTGAAAGTATGTGTCTAGTCATTAGTCTTCATGTCTCTTGCTTACAAGTTCAAGCCTCCATAGCTAAATTGTGTTCGAGATCCATGTTTGTCAACAATGGTGATGGAATGGAAAGGTTCTCATTAGGTTCAATTACTTTCTATTACTCCCTCTCTCTCCTCTAGTCTAGCTGATCAAAGGAGTTAAATTTTCTTATTTGTATTGTTCATCACTAAGCTGTTCAAAAAAGCATGTTATTGTTCAAGAAAGTGAGTTGTTTCGTATCCTTGAAACATTATTAGATAAAAGAGTTAAGTGGTGCACAGATCGGTCGTTGTATGCTCACGTTAAGTGGTGCACAGATCGGTCGTTGTATGCTCACGTAGTGAATCCCGGAAGGTCCCCAAGAACAATGAACTCTATCTTTTTGCACAAAAAACAATGTAAAAAGCATGAACGACAAGAGCAAGAGACCAATTGGGTTCAATCTCCCCCCATGCCTTGTGTGAGCGCTTCACAAAGCATGTATTTTATGTATATTTCCATCTTCATGCTCAATAATAGCCCAATTTACAAAAATATGACAAGCTTTTAGCTTTTGAGTTTGCCTTTTACAAAAATAGGAAATAAAGCTAATGGACAGTGCCCATAGAGTCTGGCATGCCCAACACAATGTCCAAATAGAAATAACATATCCGTGCGCATAGGCGCATACAAAATAATAATAAATACTCGATGCCTCAATAGACATAACAAAATATAGGCGTGGCGCCTATCAAAATATAATCCATAGGTCGAATACTCGCTAGACTCCAATGCTTTCCTCCGCCACTGCTGCTATCTTTACACATCAACTGAAGCATTCACAATCGTTAGTAAAATAATACAATTAAATCGACAAAAGTGAATACCTAGCAATCTTCAACTACATAAATAAATCAACTGGTTAGAAATAAATCCTAACCTTAATTTATTACGAGTGCGCACTCTAAACTCATAAACGTTTATTAATTTAATATGCAATTTGCGGAATCACCCGCTATGGAATCACCCATGTACACACTAAATTAATAAAACACTCGAAAAGGACAGGCGTCCCCATCAACTTCTCGCACAAAGAATCCACTTTGTGTATGAGCCCCGGTCATCTAAGTTTACGGAATCCACCGTAAAACCTCACGGAATCCACCGTGGAATATGCCTCCTGGCATCATACCCACGGGGTGGGATAGCAATTGACCTCAATTGCTATTAGCTCAATGTGGAGCTAACAGAGTGGGGAAAGCATTTAAGTCTCTAGCGTGCATCCATTGTGCTTCCTCTACAGGATGATTCTTAAATTTAACTAGATATCTAGAATACCTTCGGCCAGTTCTAATGGTCATAAAGTTAGTGTCTATGATAGCTTCTGGTTCAAGTATTTCAGTCTCTTCCTCTAATAAAGGTGGGTTTTCATAAACAGGGTGGACAGGTAATTGGCCTCTAAATGGTCTCAATAAACTAATGTGAAATATATTGTGAATTTTCCAATGAGATGATAATTCTAACTTGAATGCATTATCATTAATTTTATGAATGATTCTAAATGGTCCATAGAATCTAGGAGCTAATTTGACAACTAGATGTCTATCTACACTTTGCAGTCTACGTTTTTCTATTCTCAGCCAAACATAATCATCAACTTTGAAATTCATGGCTTGTCTTTTCTTGTTGGCTTGTTTGGTATATGATTGCTGGGCTTTAGCAATCATATCTTTAACTTCATCAAATATACTGTTATGCATACTAGCAATATCATCAGCACTCTAAATTCTATTAGACAAAGATGCAACAGGTGTAGATAATCTATATCCATAAATGACTTCAAACGGTGCTTTCTTTGTAGAGGTGTGGGTGTATTGTTATATGCAAACTGTAATAAATGCAAATGAGTGTCCCATGTCTGAGGTTTAGAGATAGTATATGCACGTAAAAGATCTAGAATGGTGCTATTTGTGGCTTCTGTTTGTCCATTTGTTTCTGGATGAAATGCAGATGAGAAATCAATCTTTGTGCCTAGATTAGCAAACAGGGTAATCCAAAAATTGTTACAAAATCTAGAATCACGATCTGAAATGATAACTTTTGGCAATCCATGGTTAGTAAAAACGGTTTTAAAAAATAATTGTGCTGCTTGTGATGCTGTTAAAGTTTTCTTACATGGAATGAAATAAGCTTGCTTACTAAATCTATCTACAACTGTCCAAATCATATCATGGTTAGATTTAGTATTTGGTAAACCAGTAATGAAATCCATAGAAATATGTTCTCAAGGTTTAGATGGAATAGACAAAGGCATTAGTAATCCATATTGTTTACCATGATGTCTCTTAATTCTTTGACAAATCAAACATTCAGAAACGAAATTAGATATATCTGCATTCATATGCGGCCAATAAAAATCTTCAGTTAACATACGTAAGGTAGATATGATACCTCTATGTCCTTGATATGGGGGACAATGAATTTCATTCAAAACAAAAGATCGGAATGGAATAGTAACACACAGTCTCTTTTCATAAAACATGAATCCATCATTGTATGACAATGAATCAACAAGAATGAAATTATTTTGAACTAATTTATTCCAATCAGAATGAAAAGTAATATCCTGGTGATATGTATCTTTCATAGCAATCAAAGAATCAAAAGATATGACAGAAATATTATGAATGGTAGGTCTTCTACTCAATGCATCAACCACTACATTTTCTTTTCCAGGTTGGTATTGAATGATAGGATGAAAACTTTGAATAAAGGAAGCCCATTTGATATGACGATCAGAAATTTGAGGTTGGCTAAGTAAATGTCTAATACTTTGCTGATCGGTCTTTATCATAAATTCTGAACCCATTAAGTAGTGTTTCCACTGTCTTAATGCCTGTACAACTGCTAATAGTTCTTTGTCATATGTGGAATATTTCAGCTCAGAGGGTTTCAGATTACAACTAGAATATGCTATAGGATGATTGTCTTGCATAAGTACGGCTCCTATTCCTGATCCACTAGCATCGGTCACTACTAGAAAGAATGGTCTATTAAAGTCAGGCAACTGTAGAACAGAGGCATTGGTTAATGCATGTTTCAGTAAGTCAAAGGATTTCTGTTGATTTTCAGTACATTGATAAACAATTCCTTTCTTGAGAAGTTTGGTTAATGGTAAAGCAAGTAATGAAAAATTACGTACAAACTTCCTGTAGAAACTAGCAAGACCAAGGAATGAGCGTAACTCATGCACGTTTTTAGGGACAGGCCAATTCAATATTGCATTAATTTTCTTAGGATCAACTTTAATTCCATCAGATGATACAATATGACCTAAATACTCAATTTATGTCTTAAAGAATTCACTCTTTTCAGGATTTGCATACAGTTGATTTTCTTTCAATAACTGAAAAACTAATGACAAATGCTCATAATGTTCTTTCTCATTTTGACTAAACACCAAAATATCATCAAAGAAAACAATTACACAATACTGATATTTCAAAAAGATACGGTTCATCATTCTACTAAAGGTAGCAGGTGCATTAGTCAATCCAAAGGGCATGACCAAAAATTCGTAATGACCAAACTGTGTTCTGAATGCAGTCTTAAATATGTCAGACTTATCTAGCCTCACCTGATGATAACCAGACTTAAGGTCAATTTTACTAAATATAGAAGATCCTTGCAGTTTGTCCATAAGGTCATCAACTCTAGGAATAGGATACCTATTCTTTACAGTGATCTTATTTAAAGCTCGGTAGTCAATACACATACGATAGGTATTATTCTTTTTCTTGACTAACAATATAGGTGCACCGAATGGAGAACTGCTAGGTCGAATCAATCCTCTATTTAGTAATTCTTCAACTTGACTCTGAATTTCTTTTTGCTCTATTTGGTTGTGCCTATATGGTGCTTTGCAAGGTGGTTGGGTACCAGGGATCAAATCAATCTTATGGTCTTCTGGACGTGAAGGTGGTAAAACTGGTGGTAGGTCTTCTGCAAAATAGTCCTTAAAATATGCAATAAATTCCTTATGCCTAGGGTGCATATGATTTTCCTTTGCTTGCAATTCATTCACCCAAATGAGATATGATTTACTACTCTTGTGTAATGCATGTTTTGCTTGAGTATGCAAAAGCAGTGGAAAAACATTCGATGCATGCATACCATATAATATAATAGATTTTCCTTGAAAATTAATATTCATTGTGTGTGTGGAATAATCTATATCTGGGTTATGCTGGTGTCGCCAAGGCATACCTAAAATAATGTCACTCGACTGTAATGGAACAACTAAGAAATTTATTCTTTTAGTGTATGAACCAATTTGAATCTCTAAGTCTTGCACTTATTGTGTACCATTATACCTAGTGCCTAAAAATGCAGCTTTTATGCGATAATGCGTAGGTACAGTCTGTAATTTCAATTCCTTTACCAATTTTGCTGAAATAAAGTCATGAGTACTACCGTCATCATGCAAGATAGTCTTTTCCTTTCCATGCACCAAACATTTCATAGTCAATAATGAATGTGGAGTAGGCATACCTGGTAAAGTGTCGAAAGTAGTAGTAGTGTCGTCCTCATCTTCAGTAAAATCAGGCATATCCTCATGTTCGTCTTCGTCCATGGCTCCAAGATAGTTGATATGTGCTGGTGGCTTCTTTGAATGACAATTTACTGCGAGATGTCCAGGTTGGTGACATTTATAGCATACTATTGGCTTGGCTTTGGTTACATTATTTGCAATGGCTGGAAGTCTGGGTACATTTGGATTTCCTTGTGGAATAGGCTTAGGATTTGGATTGACATTGGATGGTAATGCAGGTGGTTTAGCCCAATTCTTGCAGAAAGATGGTGAAGAGAAACGACCTGGATTAAACCTTCTAAAATTGGAATTGAATTGTTTAGATCCATAATTACCATTGGCTTGGAATTGCTGTGGTCATCTGTCTCTACCGCGTAACTTATCTTCAGTGTCATGAGCTAGTGAGATGGCGTCTTCAAGGGTAGCAGGCTTGAACATGTTCACTTCAGCGTAGTAATGTCCAAGAAGTCCAGACATATACTTCCGCTTATGTGTCGTCTCTGGTACATCTTCAAGCATGCGTAGCTGTAGGAGTGCATTCCAAAAACGCTCTGTATACTGTGGTATAGGCTCACGATCCCGTTGTTGGAGTAGATCCCATTGCTTGATAGCCTTCTCATGAAATTGCGATGGTAAGAAATTCTGCATGAACTTCTTCTTGAAATCTTCCCAAGTAGCAGGACATTCTATGCTCTTGCATACTACAGTCCACCAAAGTGATGCTCTGTCTACCAAATGATTAGTAACACACTTGATTTTATCTTTTTCTGGATAGGTTTCCTCATCGAAATACTCACCAAACTGACTAATGAATGCTAGAACAATCTTTCCTTCTCGTATGCCATTGAAAGTACGAAATTTGAAACTTTGTTTACTTATCTTTGATTCCTTACGAATGGTTTGAGCTTCAAGAGTGGCGTCGATGGTACATCGAATCAAATCTTCAGCTTGAGGTTGTTCTTTGTCGGTAAACGCTCTTTGTAATTTTGCCAATTGCGCTTGCAATGCTTGCCTAGCCCTTCGTTCTTCTTCCAATTGCAGCATGATTAGATCCAGCTTTTGCTCCATGGTAGGCTCAGGTAGGTCGTCTTCAGCCATAGGATCATCCATATGTGGTTCCGTCATCCTGTAAAACTCAAAAGACCTTTCTCACTCAAAATCAAGTTAGCGGGATGAGCGTAGCTCAAATTCGGGGTTACAAGGCTATGTGTTTTTGGGTATTTCTTTCTCAATTTTCAGAAAATCTGCAATATTTCCTTCTTCGTATACTGAAAATGCTTCAGCGGACCTGCGTATGGGTAGAATACCTTGCCACGAACAACTTTGCAGTTTAGAGTTTCTGCGCAGGAACAACCCTTCTAGGAGTTTTGAGCACTAGTCAGTTCTGACTCCAGTTGACTAGTCTGACTTGCAGAATTGCAGACTTAGCCGACTTGCAGAGTTGCAGACTTAGCCAACTTAGTGAACTTGCAGAACTTGATCACAGTTGATTTGCAGGACTTGATTTCTGGAGTGCAGGACCTAGAGTTGCTGACTTGCAGAGTGGAGATTTGTCTTGTCTGACTTAGGTAAGTAAGCTTAGCTTTAGTGGATTAAGCCTTGGGCTTAATCGTTGAATTTCGTGGGGAGAGGGGGGGGGGCGTTTTCTGCACGGCGCGAAATTTTCGGAAGGTCCTCTTATACCACGCGATGAGTTTCTGAAGTAATTAAGCTTCTTCTAAAGCTTAAGTCAAGCTTAAACTTTGGAGAGAGAAGAGATATGAAGTTTTCTCACAATATATCCACGACTTTGGTGAAGGAGATGATTGCGTGGTCCTCCGCCTGTACAGCCTGGTCCTTCGCGATCTGAGAGTAGAAACAGGGGTTCTTGATCGCCAGAAGTCTGCCTGTATCGACGGTTCGCGACAAGATTGACCGTAGAGCCCAATCGTTCCAGAAGCTCCGCCTTCGCATGAGATGGGTAGCGATTGGAAGCTCTTGATCTCAGCTCCGCTCTGTTACCACTGGTGCGCAGATCGGTCGCTGTATGCTCACGTAGTGAATCCCGGAAGGTCCCCAAGAACAATGAACTCTACCTTTTTGCACAAAAAACAATGTAAAAAGCATGAACGACAAGAGCAAGAGACCAATTGGGTTCAATCTCCCCCCATGCCTTGTGTGAGCGCTTCACAAAGCATGTATTTTATGTATATTTCCATCTTCATGCTCAATAATAGCCCAATTTACAAAAATATGACAAGCTTTTAGCTTTTGAGTTTGCCTTTTACAAAAATAGGAAATAAAGCTAATGGACGGTGCCCATAGAGTCTGGCATGCCCAACACAATGTCCAAATAGAAATAACATATCCGTGCGCATAGGCGCATACAAAATAATAATAAATACTCGATGCCTCAATAGACATAACAAAATATAGGCGTGGCGCCTATCAAAATATAATCCATAGGTCGAATACTCGCTAGACTCCAATGCTTTCCTCCGCCACTGCTGCTATCTCTACACATCAACTGAAGCATTCACAATCGTTAGTAAAATAATACAATTAAATCGACAAAAGTGAATACCTAGCAATCTTCAACTACATAAATAAATCAACTGGTTAGAAATAAATCCTAACCTTAATTTATTACGAGTGCGCACTCTAAACTCATAAACGTTTATTAATTTAATATGCAATTTGCGGAATCACCCGCTATGGAATCACCCATGTACACACTAAATTAATAAAACGCCCGAAAAGGACAGGCGTCCCCATCAACTTCTCGCACAAAGAATCCACTTTGTGTATGAGCCCCGGTCATCTAAGTTTACGGAATCCACTGTAAAACCTCACGGAATCCACCGTGGAATATGCCTCCTGGCATCATTAAGTGTTGCAAAAATAGACCATCTAGCAAGTCTAACATTTTATATATTGAATACAAACAATGTTATGAAACATAAAAGAATGGAATATGTTTTAATAAATTTAGAAAAAATATGAAAAAACACACAATAATGTCCCAACCTCCTCCATGACAAAAATCATGATCTGCCATCCTATATTATGGAACGTTGATTACATATCTATTACATTCATATCAAATGCCTAACTTCAAAGAATATACAAATATAAATCAAACTACAAAGTATTATGAATTAAGAGGTTTCCCATTGCTTGCTTCAATTGATAGAAAAAATTATATGTGATGCACCGTGATGTTTTGACATCATTATCACATCTTGAATGTATCAAAACTCCCTAAATGACTTCAAAAGCTCTAAATTTTGACTCTCTACCAGGGAGAAACAAGAAAACTAAGTTTTTACCTCTCTTCTCTTGTTTTATGCATGATCCTACTACTTTTATAAAGAAATTTAGGCAAGCTTTCTAAAATTGGACCACTGTAACATGAAAAAAATAGCAAAGCTTTCCATAAAGAAAGCTTATTTTGATAAAAGTATATCTTAAATGTATTATTCTAATATTTTTTATATCGAAGAGATTAAATCAAATAATTTAATAGTAAATTCCAATGATTCATTTAAAATTATCACTAAAAAACTTAGACTTGTAATTCATAAATAAACTAATGATTTTAATAATATAAAATATCATGCGAATACATAATATTACTCGTTACACTTACTATACAAATTTGCCTAAATATTATTTATACTAATTCTTCAACAATTTTAATCTTTTTAATTTCACTTGAAAATCTACTCACTATATTCTAAACATATTAGATCCTTGCCATCTATCTACCAAGCACAATGCAACCAATGTGACACATAGCACGCTTACATGTAACAAGTCACAATTATGCAACAAATAGACAATGAAAATCTACAAATAAAAAAATCTAAAATTATGTTATTCCAATAATATTTTCTATAATATCTATTACATCATCCTACAATATAATTTGATCCATATCACAGTCTTAAACATATAACCTACCCAAAAAAACTCACAAAATGACAAGTCTATTTTTCATAACAACAAGAAGGCTTCAATTCATGTTTAAACTAGAAGTAGTAATGGTTAAAACTACACTAGATTTTGATAAGCATCAAGTTAGGACATTCACAATAGTGAGCCTTAAGAAAAATTTATAGTTTTACTCACATTTTATTTTAGTTATTATGAAAAATCCCCAATAGTTAACTTTTTTAATGGTGTGGTTCTTAGATACAATTGTAAACATATTCAACCCTTAAAGGCTTATCCTCACTTGTTATAGGAGTATGCTACGTGTTGGTGTCTTAGATCTAACTTAGGAACTTTTTTATTATATCTCTTCTTTACCTTATTGTGCATGAATTTAAGAATGTATTTTTGAGGATGAATAGATGTAATACATAGATATGCCCTTTATTTACATCATATTAATGTGAGTGTTCTAATAATGCAATAGGTTTGGTCATTTTTGTAGTCTATAAGCATGTCCACATGCTAGAGTGCAATCTACTTGAATATGTTGAAAAGTCAACTTTTATAGTGGTTTGTGCCTTCTAAGGATATATGACATAAAATGCATCCAAATGTGAATTAGTATGAGTTAATGCTTTGTACATAAACGTTTGTGTGTAAAGAGTTTATGCTTTTCTAAGTTCTTTGTTATATGGGCCCATCATGAATTACAAATGTTTCATGTCGAGTTATGTTATAGTAATCCTCATGTCAGGAGAAGACTATGTGATTTATAGGTCTTCACTCGATTTATAGAGACAAACAAATAAGCCCAATTAATATCTAATGAAGTGGAGGTTGTTACGCATTCTCAATATTTATTAAAGATGTTTGCATTCAATTAATTGAGAGATATTTTATCAAAAATATATGAAAAGTTAGACAAAATGAAACCTTTTGAATCACTAAAATTTTTATTATATGTAGATGGTTGCATATGTGACAAGATAGTATTGTTATTCAAAATAGACAAACCTTTGGATATATAAGGACTATAGGACTCCCTTGATAAAAATTTTGCATAAAGCAAAAAGGGAAATTATAAGCACATAATCAATTATTAGATAGCTATAACATGTAATTTGATTTACTTCTACTTTATGGCAATCTTGGCTCCTTAAAGCACCTATCACATGGAGAGCACATGGTCTAGTGATAGTCAAAGTTTCTTCGCCTCTCAAACTAGTGTTGACTTAAAAGTGTGATTTTAAAAAGAATGAAGCACATGGGGGAGCTACTTGTGGAAATTTATTTTTGAGTGTTTGGCAAATATAAAAATTAATATAAAATACTAAAAAGCCAATAGATTTTAAATTGGAAAGTAAAAATTGATGTACAACATTAGAAAAGTCTAAACTTTTTTAACGAAATAAGTGTATGAGGTGGTTTGAATCTTGAGGTCTCAACATTGAAATGCATGTAATATTCAGGAACTATAATTTGTGACTATAGTCTTGTGAAGGGTCATACGGCATCAATAAATGATCTGACGATTGGGATTGAGGTAAAGAGGATGTATGAATCTGTACCACACTTACTGGAAAAGTGTAGTCAAACCTTAGAGTCAAACCAATATGTCATTTATTATCAATGACCAACTTTCTTTTAGGCATTAAAGGTGGCTCTTCCCTTCTCAATTTCCATCACTCTAAGGGCTAGAAAGAGTTAGAGCCTTGATCTTTTGAAAATTTAGAACCCTACGTTAAGGCTTTTAAGTCAATGCCTTTAGTATAAAGTACCCACTATGGTTGTTAAAAGTAACCTTTTAGTGGAGGGCACAATATGAGTGGTTTGTGAAAACATGGGAGCAACAATATCTTTGACCAAAAGTAGTTTTCTATTGTTGTTGTTGTTGTTGTTGTTGTGTGTGTGTGTGTGTGTGTGTGTGTGTGTGTGTGTGTGTGTGTGTGTGTGTGTGTGTGTGTGTGTGTGTGTGTGTGTGTGTGTGTGTGTGTGTGTGTGTGTGTGTGTGTGTGTGTGTGTGTGTGTGTGTGTGTGTGTGAAGGATTGAGGGAAAAAGGAATGTAAAGTTAGTCCTCATTTCTATGGATCTATCAAAGGTTCCCATCTTACATGGTGACTTTGAAAGTAGACAAATCTATTATCCAAGAGCTAAAATTGTGTGTAAGTACCTATGGATAAATCTGATAATCAAATGGGAAAGTGAAAACAACATCTTTACTATTCTTAAAACTATATTAATCAATTTATTATCACCCTCCTTCGATGGATTAGACATAATGGCAACTCCTTCAATAACATGCAATAGACTCTTCCTAATTCCAAATTCAAGTCCCCCCCCACCCCCCAACAATTAAAAAGAAAATATAAAAAGGGTTTCCTTGAATATGCAACGAGTGCTTTTCCTTTGTATTAGAAAAGAAAGACTCACCACCTTGCTCTTTCATCTAAATAGAGAAGGGTTTTGTGGTTGAAACACCATGGCAAGGGTTTTTGCAAAGAGTACAATGGTTTTTAAGGAAAACGAAAAACTAGTCCATGTGACCTAGACTGGTTTCCTTAAAAACCTTTTGAAAACCCCCATGAGAGCATCTTTGAGGTCTAATGAGAAAGTTTTTGATTAGAACTCCTCGTTCACTGCGAGGCCATTTACACACCAAGTAAGAATCCCTACCCACCGTGAAAACTATCCAAAGATTTGCTTACACACACAACACACACTTTTTTTTTACAAGAGACAAGAGTAGGTCCGCTTGTTTTAAAGAGATAGATAAAGTTGATTGGTGGAGGTTCAACTACTAGATGCATATTCAACTTTTTGGTAAAAAAGCATTGTTATTTTGCGCTTTGGCCATGGATAGAAATCTGTGTGAGGGAGATCCCCCATTTAGAAACTACGTCACGCACAAAGTGCGCATCCTATTAAGGTTAGCTTTAGACGATGAGGGAGGCAATAAAAAAGGTAAGAGTCTTCCACCTTGTCCATCTTTGAACAATGATGGCGATAGCAAAGCAATTTCCAAGGGAGATGTAGAACAATTTTGAAGGGAATACTCAGTGTCGAGCCTCTTTGAAAAACCAATTATCCAATGAAACAGTGCCACACAAAAAAAGCACACCCCTGCCCTCTTCCAAGGGGGGGATCAATAGAGTAATGGTGGGTTTGAAGGTAAATTGAAAAAACCAATTATCCAATGGAACGGTGCCACAAAAAAAATACGTCCCTACCCCTTTTTCTTACACCACTCGTCTAAATCTACCCTAAGGGTTAGTTCAAACAATGGCAGACGGATGCTTGTGTGGATCACACTTTCTTTGGATTGTATGTGAATATATTCAATGGCTGGCCATCGTTTTTTCCAAGTTCTTGCATGGATCCTTGGTTTACGTGGCAACATAAGACCTATCAATCTTGACACGGGTTCAAATCTTGTGGTTTGCTTTTGTTTCAAAAAGTTAATGGGCCTTGTCCGATACTCTAAGGTCGGACAAGTATAGCTTCATGTGGAAATCATCTTGACAAATCCGCTTTTAACTTGTGGGCATCATGAGCCTGTACGTATGTTTTTAAATGTGGCCTTCCGCACAGTTTGAACCGGGCCTAAGTCATAACACGGGGGTTGGCGGACGCTTGCTATTTTCGCAAACCTGTCCGTCTGCCCATGTGTGTAACCAACCAGCCCCAGTTTTCCAGTCTTTTAATACGAAAATATATAAAAGTTACATTTTCTTAAAAAAGAAATTCAAATTTCAAATCATATCATATGAGAGGTTTGTTGGCCTTTGGAGTTCCAAACGGCCTACGGAGTTCCAAACGGTAACCCCGGAAAATAGAAAAACCATAAAAGCTCAAAAAGATACTGACATGGCCGGCTGTCTCTCTCGAGTCTCCAAACCACGTTGCCGACGATCCATCCATCATCTCGAGCGTTCTCCACGTGGAAGCGGGAAGGATCCCCATCTTGAAGGCGACGCCACCTGGCGCGCCGGGATCCAGGAGATTCTGATTCACAGCCGGGAGAAATTGCTTTACCGGCAACGCCAGGTCGCGCCGACTAGGATTCCCGGTAATTTCTTTTTGCAGCCTTTTTGGACCTTCAAGACCCACGCTTTATTACACTATTAAAGCGGCTTATTAAGACCAGCACCGAGTGCTTGCAGAAGTCCAGAGTGGCAAGAAAAAGGGCCAAATCGGAGCGACTGCATGTAGTCTTGACCAATGCGGTAATCTGGAATTTAAAAATTGCGTAGAAGGGAATTGGCAATACGACGACCACGAAAAGCCTGGTTAATTCAATATTATAATTATAATGTAATTTTCTCTCTGATCCGGGCACTGGGGCCCACACCTCTATAAAATAAATAGGACAAAAACAGAAACGAAGGCGCGCGCAGAAAACAGGCGCCGTTTTTTGGCTCACCTCACCTGCACAAAACAACCAACCTATAGGCTATGACAACCTTAGCTAGATATTTGTCCTATTTTATTTTATTTGCTTTTACATTTATTTAGTTTGTTGGATTTTATATATTTGATTAAGTTTCCTTGTTTTCTTTGTTTGGGTGCGTGGGACGGTGGACCCATCTTGAGTTCGTTAATGGTCGTGGGGTCTGTTAGCACTTTAATGCCTGTGGTAGCCATCATGCTCCAACTTGCCATAGGTCTGTTCAAACCACTCTTCTAACTTCTTAGCATTGTGTACCTCCTTGCTAAAGAGCCTGTCATCTAAGTCTAAGTCCTCTACAACGACAGGAAGGGGGCCTATCGGGTCACACCCCTCACAAGCAAAACGCAATCCACCCCAATTGAGTGACACTTTTACATAAAAGATGCAACCCACTTTAGCTATTTAAAGTTATGGTACATGTAACTAAGTTTCAAGTGAGTCGTGTAAATTTTTTATCGAGATAGAGCAGTAAATTATATTGATAGAGAAAGTAGAGGGTATTTACATCAAAAAAGGCATTGAGCCACTTTGGAGGAACATTTACATCAAGTGAAAATAGCATCTCTTAGGCCAATTAATGGCAAGGGACGAACATGTAGTGGAAAAAGAGGTGTGTGCTAATAAGGATTAAACCACTACAAATCACTGCACATCACAATTTTTAAACTAGTGGGTGAAGCCACTTTTGGTGTTGTACTTGGGCACAGTTTAGTGTGTAACTAATAAAATGGACAAATTCCACCCATCCCCAATAGTCTGGATTGTGTGTAACCACCCTTAGGTTCACTTAATCTAGCTATACATTAGACATATTTTTTCATTTAATGTAACACATTAACCACCATTCCACTATGAGGGGCCTGAGGACAAACTTGACACTGGTTTGAGCGTTGGGGTCACTCCATATTTCATTCCAGATGGCTTCCCTTCCCTACATATCCTATGTTGCTCATGGACTCTGAATTTCTTCAAGAGGCGACCATGACTCTTCCTTCTCGGCAATCGACTCTTCCTCCTCGTCTGGGGAAAGTTACTATATGTATATCGTCTGCATCACGTGCGTTCAAGGCCTATTTATGAATATCCTTATATGTTTTTAAAAAAATAAAACATAACCCTTTTCTATTCAATCTATAAATAAGCCCTTTATATTACACCCTTCTATATGTAAAAAAATGTATAAAAATGGTATTTTAAAAATACCTTATTTTGAACCCACATGATGCACACATATATTCATGAGTAACTTACTCCTCATCCACCATAAGCCACTTGTTGCCCACTTGTGGTGCAACACTTTGCCCATACTTAGGGGTCACTTTTTAGGGCATCAATGAGAGAATGACCTCCAATTTTTCTTTTGCTGAAGAATCCCTTATTTTTTCTTCTTGGATAGACGCTCTCCAGCCTTGGACATCAATAACTTTGTTTTGGCTTGTGCATTGGGGCTAGCTTGTTTTTTGACCTGCAATTCAAAATCAAGCATTAGTTTAGGTAGCAATAGCACTTTTTTGTTATTAAAGACCATTTCATTTCTCGGCAGCCATACCATCCAAAGATAGATCCCTCTTAGGCAGGTATAGAGAGGGCAGATGGAACACCATTGGCTTCCCCTAATAGGAGCTCTTTACATGTGATCATGTAGGGTGGAAAACCCAAATAGGTATCTGGAGCCATTATAAACATGGTTTGTTGTTGCTAGGGTAGTTGAGAAAAAGATGGATGAGTGATTCTTTCTCCTTACAACATCTTAGACAATAGTAGGTATCAATTCCAATCTTCTCAACTCTTTCTTCAGACCAAATTGCCTTGTATAGGATTAGCCAAAGGAGGAGGGAGATTTTAGTAGGGGTGGGTAATCCCCACACGTACTCAAATCTATATAGCCATTGAGAGCTTTTCCAATTAATACACCACCTTCTATTCAATTTAGATATTAGCACATGCTAGAATTATGTGGCCATTGAGAGTTCTTCCGATTAGTACACCACCTTGTATTCAATTTAGATATTAGGACTAAATTGTTTTTGAGGAGGTAAGGGAGTGGGAGAAGGGATTTCTTTTTACCCCACTCAAAATCTACAACTTTAAGACTTGCAACCTACATTGGATAATCATCAAGATCCCCTTAGACCAAACCTCTTTTCTCATTCGAATTGTTAAGACTATGAGTGAATTTCAGTACGTGGTCCTCAACCCAAGTCCTCTTGGTGTGATCCTAGAGATCCCCCCATATCAAAATCCCTTTTTTATATAGCTTAGCTACTTTTGAAAAAGGTTGAGGAAGGGATAGACTTAGCCATACTGAATCTGAATCATCCCAATAGAGGGCTTTCTTTTTGTTCTTAATGATGACTTGATCCTTGAATTTTTGACATGCCTCCTAGATTCTTTTGATAAGTTGGGAGGCTCCCAACTTATCTCAAAGATTTGAACCTAAAGGTGGAGGACACCACCTACTGGGTGGGGAGAGATTTGAATCTAGGCTAGTCTTTTAGATTGAAATCCTTGATGTTATCTAAGAACATCATGTACCAATCCTCATTTGAACTCTGATTATCTATTTACCTACAAGTTTATCATCTAATCCACATAAGTTAATGATGCCTATTCCTCCCTATTTCTTAAGGAGCATACAAATTTGCCAAGAGACATTTGAAATTTTAAAAGTGTTGGGATCACCCCCCATAAGAAATTTCTAAATACAGCTTTGAGTTGGCCAAGGGTACCCCTTTGGGGTCTCTAGTTGGCCAAGGTGTAGACACAAGTAGGTATCAATATGTGGTTAAGAATCACACACCTAGATGCTAAGCTTAGATGCATTCAAATCCATTTTTCCAACTTGAATTTATCTAACACCCACTTCCACCTTTGCTTGAGAGTTACCCCATCATGTAAAGAAATGGAATTTCTTAATACCCTTTGAACACACTTTATATAGATGATTTCTTATAGGTGCACTCCGCAATGTATATTCTTATAGCTTGCCTTGAGTATCCATTCTAGGGGATCCTTAATCAAAGTCTTAATGCCAATTTTGTTATAATTAACTACAAAGCCTAATGCCATACAAAAGGTTTCAAGGCAGTCTCATAATGTAGTTAAAGACTCTGGATCATTAGTAAGGGTTGTGTTTGTGTCGTCAGCAAAAAGTTTGATAAGCATTTCCTTATGGTATGGTAGTCTTATTCCTATGATTTTCCCTTTTAGGACTTATTTCTTAATAAGCCACCCTAATCCATTAGCTACTATAGCAAATAGTAAGGGCTTGAGCCAACAAGCAGCCTTGTTTGATAGACCTTCTCAATGGGAGGGCATTACTTAGGTCTCCATTTATTGCAATTCTGGTGGAGGCATTACCAAACAAAACTAATACAAATTTAATGAATCTCCACCTAAATCAATATTAGAAAGGGATTGCATTATGAAGTCCCATTCAAGCTTGTCATAGGCTCTGTCAAAATGTATTTCAAGAATACAAAATCCTGGTTTTTCTTTTGGGCATACTCTAAACCTTCCCATATGCTCATGATAGCACCTAAAATGTATCTACCTTCTATGAACCCCTTTTGTTCTTTCCTAACCTATTTTATGAGTTGGGCAATTAGTCTTTTGGATAGGATTTTAGCAAAAAATTTGTAAGCTTAGGTTAGACAAGTAATAGGCCTCCAATTCCCCAACATCTCTTTGTCATCTTTTTAATAGATTAGCCTAACTACTCCTTCATTGATCATTGAAAACCCCAAAGTGTATAGCTTCCTTCCATACTTCCATTAGAGGGTCAAGGAGGATTTCATTGAAGTGTTGATAGAATTTAGTAGGCATGCCATCCAACCCTAGGGATTTTCCTTTAGTTAGAGAATCAATTGTGTCCCCTAGCTCTAAATGAGTAAATTTGGAGTCTAGTAGAGGGACTATTTTTGTGGTACTATATTTTTCCTACATTTGGATGCTCGAGCTTTGGTAGCCATGTGAATTTCAGAATTAGTTCTAGGCTCACTAAAGATGTCGTAAAAATATTAAGCCATGGATAGGTTTTTTGCTTGGTCTTGGGCCAACGTTCCATCCTTCCTCCATAGGAGGGGTATCCTTTCCTTGACTTTCTTTTGTTTGAGTATCCTAAAATTCTCCTCTCCTTGGAAATCCACTACTCTTTAAAGTAAATTTGTAGGATTTCAGTCTCAATTAGCTTCATTTTCTTAGTTTGGCCTTTGTTGTTAAGAGTTGTGGCCTTTGTTTATTATTTTCTCTAATATTAGCACCTCTTGATAGGTTTTGGCTCTTCATTCTTGCCTTACCTTGGTTAGTGTATGCTTTGCTTGATTGAGAAATGTCGGTATTTGTTTATGGCTACCACCTAAGCCCTAGCTAGTCTTCCCCTAGAAGGAAAGTGAGCAGCCCTAGATTTGTTTAATGCCCTACCAGATGTGTTTGAATTTGAAGAGGTTGGGCTCCAAATGGAACCAACCAGCTTTTGGGGGTGAAGTAGAATCTTGGTTAAGGATTGTGAGGATTGGTTTATGGTCTGAGAGCATTATAGTGTGGAGTAGCCTCTACTAGTAGTTCATGAATGACGCTAAGAACCTTGATGAAATATAGCACATATAAAGTTCAACCTTTCTAAGATAGGGCAGCTTCTAGTTATTCAATCAAGTGAACCTATATTCGGATTGACATCAACTAGGTTATGAAAACCTTTGAGGCTTTCTCATGTCTCCTTTTCCATCCCACTTATTGGGTTACCTAGCCCCTCTAACCTGTTAGAAATGGACTCTACCATATTGAATTCCCCTATAAGGATGATTGGGCAAAGTAAGCTCTTAAGTGAGTTCCATATTCTAGCCCTACTTTCTGTACTTTCCCAAAGCATATACCGAAACTATTGCAATTTCTTTGTTTGTGTTAAGGATGACTACTATTCAATTGTGGGCAAGATCTTTCACAACCTTCTTCACTAAGGTTGATATTTTCCTATATTGATACCTATAACAATACCACCACTACCTCATTTGCGGTCAATGGAAACCCATCCATATTCTTTGGAAATGGACTGTAGGTTCTTGAAAATGAGTTTTCCGAATGATTTAACCTCTTATAAACAAATAAAATGAGGATTGATGCCACATGGGATTCACTAGTAGTAATAAGGAGATGTCACCTACGTGCAAGAAATATATGAAAATACCCCTTATCTACCCCCTATTTATGGGACCTTACCTTATAAAATGTGCCTTTCTTCCCTTAAATAACCCCCCTCCCTTACACTCACGTGGTACCATATGGTAAACCCTAGTGGACCCCCCGGGATTGATGCTCTCTTGATCAAACCAATTATTGATAACTAAAGCTTTGGAGGGAATCTATCAATCTCTTGGAGTATAGGACAATATTTTTAATTTGTTAATCATTATTTATTGCTAGATTTGGACTAGACGTTATTTCCTTGGGGTTCTTTGCCATTCTCACTTCGGCTGTCTGCACTTGAGTCTACTTTGGAATGCCTACAATTATTTCCACTTGCCGTAAAGGCTAAATGTTGAGAGGGGGGAAGGGTTCCTATTAGCATTGTTTGTTTTTTCCTATCGAATAGTGCATGCATGTAAGGTTTCCTCCTCAGCTAACAAGTTTTCATCACCCTCCCCCTCCACCTCTTATTCATGCATCTTGTTCTTATTGAAATCATTTATCTCCTTTTCAAGCAAGTCTTCCTACATTGGCATGCCCTAAAAAATTTTGTGACATCCAAAAACTCTTCATTAGAGTTTTCTGATTCCATTTCATCAATAGGTCCTAGACTAGAGTTGTTCTTATTGTTGACTGCATCCTTGTCTTGATTTATCAAGAGGGATGTATACCTATTCCTACTGCTACATTTATGGGATGTTTTCTTAGGTCCCCTACCTCCCTTGATGGTTGGCTGACTATTCTGATATCTTGATTTGCACTTTCTTAAAGTACAGTGACCATCTACCTCAATTGAGGAGGCTTTATTCTCCTCTTTTTTGTATCTAAGTTGCCCCACTCTAGACAATCTCTAATAATGTGCCCTTGTTTCATACACTTGAAGCATGCATTAGGGAGGTTCTTATAGACAACTAGTTGGGCTCTAATTGGCGAGCTCTTAAAGTTCCTAATCATAATGGTTTCCTTGAGCTTGTTGGTAATATCAACTTCTATTAGAATTTGGGGATGTCATCTAGGATTGATATCATATGTCAGGCACTAAACCAAGGTTTTTCCCAATAGAGCTATTATCAAGCTTAAGACTTAGTAGAAAGGGTTAGGGAGATTTGGAATTCCACCCACACAAGGGCATTAGTGGGATTAGGGCCATTGGGCTCAAATTCAGGATGCCACTTAAACAAGATCAATGGAGAGTTACAGAGCATCCACTATCCATATGAAAGGACATTCACGGCCATTTCCTTAGATTCGAAAAGGAAGATAAAATAATTTTTGGGAAGATATTTGGCTGATTTCACTTAGAATATTGAAGGGCCACCAATTATCCTTGATCCATAGCCTCAAAACCTCTATAGGGGATTTGGCCCCATGGCATTATCGTACTAGAGCTTGGTAATAGTATTTAGAGAACACTCTCAATTCATCATATAGAATTACAAAGCATATACATTCCCCTTCTTCATGGGGTGTTTTTGATTACCTATCTATTGCTTGAGACTGGCTTCCTCACAATGTTTGGACAATGTCTTCTTGGTTGGCATTTGCTTTCTTGGCTTCAACTAATTGACTTGGTGCTCCCTGAGGTTTTGGGGGTGAGCTCTTAATGGATTCATAGGGCCTCCATGCATGCTAGTGTGTGTAGGTCATGTTCCAAACTATTACAAATGGGGGGAAAGGAAATGCCAACTTGCTAGGAATCAAAAGCAAGAATGCTCAAATTGCCTTACCAAGGGAAAGGGAATGCCAACTTGCTAGGAATCAAAAGTAAGAATGCTTGAACTGCCTTACGAAGGGACATTGTTATTGAGAAAAAGAGAGTTACCTTGAATAGATGGAAATGATTGGTATAACACATATTGATGGGAACCGATCTAGGACATCATCTAGCTAATTCTCATCTACCCTTCAAAATTACAATCTTGTTTGAGAGGATCCAGATACAAGTTGTCAAATTTGCTTGCACTCATTGGAAAGCCAAACCCATTCTGATGATGATGGAGTTGGCTTGTCTATGAGGCACAACACTTGATTATACTATAGGGGCAACCATAGGCCCGTAGGACTTCAAAAAGGGATCCATAGAGGTAGTCTTGGGGAATCCATCTGCCAAGGTGCTAGAAGGCCACACATTTTTCTAAGTATAATGCAAGATTAGTGGCCAAAGGATTTTAGCATCTATCAAGATGACTTCCATATGCTCATTGGTTTGGTTGCTAGATAGGATATGGACTTGGTTCATATGGATGTAAAGACCACTTTCTTGCATGGGGACCTACATGAGGATATTTGCATATAGCTACCTAAGGGGTTTTTTGTGTGGAAGACAAGGAGTAGTTGGGATGTAAGCTACATAAGAGCTTACATGATTTGAAACAGGCTCCTAAGGAATTGTACCATAAGTTCAATGTCTTCATGTGGTCTCAAGGATATACTAAAAGTGAGATTGATTTACTATCTATGTCAGAGGGTGCACTTATAAGAAATCATCCATATCGCATGCTTTCAAAGGTATTAAAAAATACCTTACCTTACATGTCATAAAGCAATAAAACGACCCCTTTTCTTTTAAGAAACTTATGGATTTTTTTCAAATTATAATTTAGAACCACTTTAGTAAATGCAAATTTATAAGTTTTACTAAATAAAATTACATTAATGTAGATTAGATGTGGTATATTTATATTTTTTGAGGTGCACCCCCAAGCCACCTATATATATACTAGGAAGGCTAGGGATGTCAATGCTATGATCTTGATTCTTTACGTGGATGACATATTGATTGTTGGTAAGTCAATTAGGGATGTGGGTGCTTAAAAGAAAAGATTGCATGAAACCTTTGACATAAAGGACTTGGGGAATGTTGGCCACATTGTTTATATGCATATAATACACAAGATTGAGACAATAAGGTACTCTATTTGTCTCAAAAGGAATACATTGGGAAGGTATTGGAGCATTTCAACATGGATAGGGAAAGACTATCAGTATCTCATTACCTCCATATTTAAAACTTATCCAAGAGGACAACCTCAAGTTAGATTAGCAGAAGACAACGTTTCAACATGGAGAGGAGAAAGGTTGTTAGTGTTCCATTGCCTCCATGTTTGAAACTTAGCCAAGAGGAAAATTCCAAGTCAGATGAGTAGAAGGCTGATATGGCCAAGCTTTTCCTTACATAGTTATTAGCTTAATGTATGCCATGGTTGCTACATGTCTAGACATTGCCTATACAATGGAAGTTGTTAGTAGGTATATGGCAAACCCTAGCAAAAAGTATTGAAGATAGTAAAGATTATCATGAGATACTTGAACAATAGTAGAGGTATGTATATATGCTTTGGAAGGAAGGATACATATGATTCTTGGATATGTAAATGATGGTTTTGTAGGGAGCATAGACTCTAGGAGTTTTGTTGTAGGTGTTGCTGCCCTATCTATGCAGAATACATAACAGGACTGAGAATGCTTCATGAGGAAAATACATAATCTCACACCTAGAAATCACAAAAACTCAAAACTAATCATATGAAAGCATAGACATACTATATTCAGCACTACAGATTAGAAAATGAGAAGCACAACATATGAAATAGGCTGCAAACGAGACAAATACACCATGGATGATGGTGCCAACTGCCAAATCCTCAATATATTCAGGAAAATCCATCATACATCAGACATATATATCATAAGTGATCAGATAGACAAGAAGAACACAAAAAATGCCTCACTAGGTCACGTTTTTGCAATTGCCCCAAAACTGCACTTCATGAGGCAGTGAACTTCATAAGACATATAAAGGCTTCTTCACACAGGAAATAACAATGACTAAGGTAATACACCATTCTAATGGTAAATGTAGTGTCAAGCCAATGGCTAACACCTGGCACAGCCCGATGGATGGCTAGCACAGCCATGACTCGAACCCTTGAATGATCCATGAAGTCGAAATGCTTTATCCAAAACTCGACATATCTAGTGAGAAAAATTATGCCTTACTCATAGCCTTGCACCATGAAGTAAGCCACAAAGAGTAACCATAAGTAGAGCCTCTCTAGTAGGATACTTATAGCCCCCTACTGCAGCTGCATAATCCCCTTAAAAGACAGTCAAAACAAGACATAAAAGCATAATCCTAGAGGCATACATATCAAATATGAAATAAGTATGATGGACAAAGACAGAAATAGATCTGATAGTGGTACATCAAAGTAACTCATGAGCTAGGAGGCTCATGAGCATCATGGCAATCTGTAATAACATACTGCTCCTGAACATGATGCTCCTGTAATCCAATAGGTGAAATATCATGAACCTTCTCAAGTGTGAGATCTCTAATCTTAACCTCTTGGTTAAGATCTTGCAAAACAACACTAATGTCAGCTCTGACCACATCAACTACATCCACATGCCGATTTTCAACGCCCTGAATTTGCTTAGCCTGTTGCAATCCATCAAATATATCCACAATCCTATGATAATCAGCCTGTAAAGCATTTGATTTCTCTGTCAACATGTCTTTCTCATGTAGCAATGCCTCCATGTTCTCGAATACAAATGTCTGCTGCACAACTGCATATAGCCTAGATGTTACCTGTGACATCCTAGTGGCTATACCAGCCCATTGATCATGCATAAAGGAAGTCAAAGTAGCTCTTATGGATGCCAAATCCTGCTGCATAAAAATAGACCCATTAGGATCAACCTGCATATCACTCAAGATTTGCTTTTCCACTTTAAGAAAAGGTTGCAAACGGGCATCCAAAAGTACTCTTTTAGTGTTCAACTTAACATTCTCCTTAGCCAACAAACCAAGTTCACCATTGAATTTATTATGCATAGTAGATGTCCACTCTTTGAACGCAATAGAAGACAATTTACATTTACTTAACATATCTGCATACTCATCAATCTGCCTTCTCAAAGGACCAACCTCATTGTCATGCAATTCCCTCATCTTTTCCATTTGAATATGCGTTGTGTCCTTTTTAGTCTTCATAGATACCAATTGCTCTTGCAAAGCTTGCACTACATCCAACTTCACTGCACCATTAGCATGCATTTGAGTCATAAACCGATGCAACCCTGCAACAAAGAGCATGCCTCCTCAAGATTTTGAGGAACATATGTATTTGAAACAACTATCCTATCATAAGAGAAACCAATACCCTTCTATTGCAAAGAATCACAGGTCTTAGGCATTGTCATATTCTCCATCTTAACCTTGGAGAATCTAACTTTTTTCTTGACACATATAATCACATCTTCATGAACATTGTCATTTTTAACATCATCATTCAACCACTTTGATATATCTAAAGGCATAGAGATTTCCAAGGTATTAACATGTGACTCTTCATGAGAAGAAAAACTCATGAACAAAGGATCCACAAACTCTTTAGCCTTTTCATTGTCAGCATCACCCGAAGCATGAGCATGAGACAAATCTTTGTCATAAAGGTCAACAAGTATCCCATCTACCAAAGTTTTCCCTCTTAAATGCACTAACCTTGTCCACCTTTGGAGACTCCCAAAGAGACGAACGCAATGTCAGACACACAACCTACAAGTGAGCATATAACCCAACCAACATAGGTCCAACCATGCTTTTCTGTTGCTGCTTCCGAATGGTTGGAACATGAACTTCATGCATCAATTTATCATATAGAGTTCCAGGCCAATTTGGAACCCCAACATTCTTAGCATACCATAAAAGTCCAAAGGTATCCTTTGTGATTACATCTGCCTTAATGAACAACAAAAATCTTTCCATAAACCATTTAATAAAGAACCTCTTCTTGGGATCAGCGTGTCTCAATATATACTGATTGTGGACACTAGTAGCAGCTCCAAATTCTTGTTGCATGGCTTCATCGATACACCGCCAATGTTTTGGTCTATCATTGAGTTCAAGGGAAACACTTGAGCTAAAAGAGAAGGAGTAAGCACAAGTTTGCCACCAATCTTTCCACTTTCTCTAATCATTAACAACTATTGTTGAGCATGCACACTATTTCCCCAAGTATCCTATTGGCAACTCAACGAAACTAAGCAAACCAATCTGCTCTAACCAACCCCTTTTATTGGGCTCATTGGTATCCATAAGAATAGAGCAATCAAGCATTGGAGTAGCCAACACACCTTCATCCTCACTAGACATAGTAGAAGATGCTTTTGGTGTGGAATCCTTGACCTTTGATGGAGTTGTATCAGGCGGACTGTCACTCTAGCCCTCATCATGCTCATGAATAGCCCTTAGCTCATGTCACCCTCTTTTCATAGGAAGCTTTGAAATCTTTCTTTGCCTTGTCTTCAACATGGTAACATCCCCTACGACCTACTGTGAATAAAAGATGAAAAGAGATGAAGAAAACCATGGAGTATGTTGGCGTGAATTTGCATGAAGGCACTGTTGTATGGGCAAAGACGTCAGCACTCAAGCCTTCTTTGCCATACTTTGCCCTTTTTTCTCTAGCCTTACTTAAACAATGAGTTAAACTCCTTGAAAAGAGAGATAAGATAACATATTGATGTCCACTTGTACTCATAGTGAGTTTGACATATGAATCTTGGCCCTTCAAATACACCTCATGCAACTGGAACTATGTAGCTTCATACAATTTAAGTACCAAAGGAACTGAAGTTAAAGTCAATTGATCTTCTAGACCATCACACCCAAATCCAAGGTTAAAAAGTAAAAGTTTTTTCAATGCACAATCTCCCATAACCATGATACCACTTTGCCAAGGCATAATATCATGAGAGAAAGCCTTAGAAATATAGTCCCCACAAGGCAAATTCCAATGACCAACTTTTAATGACATATAGTGCCACCACTTCATGAAGCTCCTTTGCACTTCTAACATGACATAAAACAACTCCAAAATGTCTTGCACTTCATAGAGCAATATTGAAGTTTTCATAGCTTCTTTATGAGCACCATAAGTAATATATAAGATAACATCATCTGCCAATATCTGACAACAAAATAATGGTTCTCTATGGAAAGAATCAAGCCAAGAAACTCTAAAAACAATCATGAGATTCAAAGAATTAAAAAATTGCTCTATGGGGTAAAATCCCATGACTTGCTCCATGAGGTAACATTGTTGAAATTTGAATCAAATTCACTGCAGTTGTAGGTTTCTCTTGAATGTCATGAGGTGACTCATCATAGTCCGGTTGCACTAACCTTCTTAATCTAAACCCATTCACTGCAGGCTTAACTACGTCACCCTACAAAGTAGCCAACACAAAAGTACCTTGCCCAACATATTTTATAACTTCATAAGGACCAGTATACCGCAGCTTTAGCTTTCTCGGATACTTCCCAAGCTGTGAATTATACACCATAACCAGATCTCCTTCTTTAAATATATTCTTCTTAATGTGTCTATTGAGCCATGCTTGTCTTCTTGATTGCACCACTCCTTGAAGGTAATGGGCAATAATCTGATCTTCCTCTAACTGCATCAACTTCTACAACATCATGAACTGATTCCTCAAGACACAACCTGTAAGTAGCTACTACTCTCAAACTACGTACCAAGAACTCCATGGGGACAACCACCTCAAGACCATAAACTAGCTTGAAAGGAGTTAAACCTATTGAAACCTACTGATTCTGACTCTAACAAGTAGTTGGCTTGATGGGGCCCGCAAAGTCAATGCCCCACTTTTGAAATGGTTCCAAAGGTAAAATTGGATTATCTTGCATTCAATCCTTAGATAGAGGTTGACCTTCCTTCATACAGGTAATGCATTATTTGGCATACTGATGCGCATCCTTAATTACAGTTGGCCACCACAACCCTGCTTGAAGAACCTTCCTCGATGTAATCTCACCAGAGAAATGTCCTTCGATGAGTCCTGCATGTGCCTCCTGTAGAACAGCAGGCTGCTCTTGACCAGTTACACATCTTCTTAACACATTATCAATACCCCTCCTATAGAGGGCTCCCAAAATAACCTGATAATTCATGCTCTGCAATGCCAACTTTCTATGGTGATCTCTAGACAAATCAATAGGCATCACTCCATGAAGAAAAAAATGTAACATGTGATCATAGAAGGAATTGAATTGACTTACATGAACATTGAATAATTCTCCATCAGGCAACTAATAATTTACTCCCAATACAGTGTCCTCTGACTCAAGTACTCAAAAAATAAGCTAACTGCATGTTCTTTGCCTGGTGTATGTACTATTTTGTAATCAAACTCTTGCAAAAGTAACATCCACCTTGCCAATCTTCCTGTAAGTTGTAGTTTGTTGATGAGATACAATAAGGCTTGATGATCCACATGAAAAATGACTTGATTCCCCAATAAGTAATGTCTGAATTTTTGCAATGCAAATATCATGCCAAGAGCTTCCCGTTCAGTGATAGTGTAGTTCTTCTCAGTAGTTGTAAGCCTTCTACTTGCATAATAGATAGGTCTGAACCAACCTACAACCCTTTCCTACATCAAGACTGCACCTACTGCAATATTGGATGCATCCACAAAGACATGAAATGGAATATCCCATTGTGGCGGTTGCAAAATTGGTGCTACTACCAGCATCATCTTCAATATAGCAAAGGCTTTATCTTGATCATGCCTCCAAACAAATTGAACTCCCTTCTTAGTGAGTAATGTAAGTGGAGCACAAATATGGGCTAGATACCTCAAATACCGATTGTGCCATTTTACCTGCCCTATGAAGCACATCACTTCTTGAACTATTTTAGGTACAAGAGCCTTTTGAATTTTCCTCAAATCAATAGCCATACCTTCTTCGGAAATGATATGCCCTAAAAGAACTCTTTTGGCAGCAAAAATAGATTTGAAAGGATTAAGTGACATGCCAAATTGACGGCATCTTTCAAAACAAAGTTGAAGGTGTTGCAAATGATCCACTTTCTTGCCAAATACACAAAAATCATCTATGAAAACCCTCATAAAATATGTAAGATAGGGATCAAAAGTTTTATGAGCTGCACCTTGAAATTCTAGGGGTCCATTCTTTAAACCAAAATTCATGACAATACTCACAAAATCTCCCCATTCCGTTATGAAAGTTGTCTTATCCACATCATCCGGATACATGCGGATCTAATTATAACCAAAGAAATCATCCAGAAAACTATAGATCTCATGGCTTGCCACATCATCCAATAAAGAATTCATGAATGGAAGAGGAAATGGGTCACTAATTGTTGCTGCATTCAACTTTCTATAATCTACACAAACCCATATCTTACCATTCTTTTTAGGCACCACCACAATTGGTGACAACTAAGTCACTTCAATAACAGGTTTGATAAAACCCACTCAAAGGAGTTTATCAATCTCTTCCTTCACCTGTTTATTAGTATAATCTGCAAAAACATGTATCTTGCCATTCTTTTTAGGCACCACCACAATTGGTGACAACCAAGTCACTTCATTAATAGGTTTGATAAAACCCACTCGAAGGAGTTTGTCAATCTCTTCCCTCACCTGTTTAGTATAATTGGGATTCATACGGTGCCGTTTCTGCATAATAGGCTTTGCATATGCTTTTAATTTAATTCTATGCTGACACACCCTCGGATCAAATCCCTTTATGTCAGTGTATTCCCAAACAAAGATATCCTGAACATCCTTGCACAAATTAATCAATTGATGCCTGAAATCTTCCGCAACAAAAGTACTCACCTTTATCGATTTAGAACCTGTTTTAGCATCCCAATACACTTCTTGGACATCATCCTCAAATACTCTAGCTGACTTGTGCATGGTATGCTCATATTTCAGCTCTGCATCTATAATAGCTTGCTGACTTGCTTTGTCTAAATCCTTCTCTGCATCTAAAGAAGGCCTCTTTTGGTCTTTAAGTGTTTCCAAATCATTGTTTTTACTTCCCTCAGAAGTAACATTACTTTCCACCACCAAATTACTACTCTACACTGCATGAAATCACTACTCTACTCCATAGAGTCATTGTTTTGCTCCATGGGGCAACTACTTTGCTGCATAGAATTAGTCTGTTGCTACATGGAGTAATTGTGCTGATCGATTGGTAAAACCACATCTGATAATGATACTACTGGAAATACATGATATTGGGACAAAATCTTTTCAACATCCACTTCAAAGACTGGTACAATTGTAGGATTAGCTTGTAGAAACAGTTCCTCTTCATCATCTTCAATCTTCGTTGCAATATTAATTGTTTGAGCACATAAAACTTTGGCTTAATCAAGATAAGGATTTGCTCCAGAGTTAGCTAACCACGGTTAATCAAGATAAGGATTTGCTCCAGAGTTAGCTACAATGAGGACTTAGTTAGTGAAACAAACAACGCATGAGAACCATGCAAAAACTCATGTGAATCCAAACTTTGAGGCTACATACTGGATTGCATTCCTGTCATGAACATATCTTGCTGATTTTCCTCATGAAGCAATTGACTATCTTGAACTTCATGAGGTAATTCTGCAGCTTTAAGCTATTTGAAGTGCTTCTTCTTCTGCAACTTCATGACTTCATTGGAAGTCACTTCCCTAGCCATTTCCTGATCTTCCCAATTAATCTTTTGCTAAGCTTTTGCCCTAGTAATGTCCAAAACTGCTGTCTCATCTAGCCAATCTTCCACAACTATGCAATTTGAACAATCATAGCCCACCTCCGGATCTAAACAAGGCTTAATGACATTCAAAACACCCTTACATGGCACTTCTTTTTGTAAAGCTTCTCGAACTTGCTAGTTCAGCTAATGGCTTACTACTTGGCTCCCCATGACTTCTATAGGTAATTCTACAAGGACTACTACTGCCGGTGGTTGCTGTCCACGGGGTAGTCCTACCGGTTGCATTTCTTGCTGCTCCCTGATCTACATTCCCCTTTCAGCCTTATGGCATACCCATAACTCACAGTTGGGTCCTGACATGTGTCCATGCATGCCATAGTAGTAGCAAGGCCATCGCTGCCTCTACTAAACATTATTCCACTGCCTCGGTTGGTCATTACCCCATTGCTTAGGTGGTTGACCCTTTCTTCCAAAGCCTCTAAATCCTCTTTGTGGTGCCAATTTAGGTGCCTTGCATTCTGTACCGCTGGATTATACCAGCATTCTCTAGCCTCATGGCCCACCTTCTGACAAATGTTACATGACTTCACATTCTTAGAAGTAGTCATTACACCCATCTCCAACAATTGATTCTTGATTTTCTTTTCCAACCTTCTTTCCAAGGCTGTTTTTTCCTCTGGATCTTGCCCCTTCTTCTTATCCTTAGAAGAGGTCTTATGCTTCCCAGATTTCTTTTTGTTTCTCCTCTACCTCTGCTTACTTCGGTCATCATTCGAGTCACTTGATTCAGTTTTCAACTCAAAGCCTAATGAAGTATCTTCTTCATCACTACTATCCTCTACATCAGAACCATCAAAGTCAGAGTCTGAAGGATCATTTTTACTCTTCTTCTTGGATCTACTTTTACCAAGTCTCTTTTCCACCCATTAGGCTGCTTCAACCAGTCGATCGATGTTGTTATTGTTTCCAATTTCTCCATTGGAAATTGCTGCTATAATAGCTTTATCCAATCCCTTAACAAAATAAGAGTATTGTAACTCCATACAAGGTTTATCTTCTTGATTCAACGTGTTTAATAGGTTTTTAAAATTTCTATGCATAATCCTGCACTAACATTGTCTTCTACTTGATTTGCTTCAACTTCTTTAACACATCAGCTGTTTTATACTTTCTAAACCAACTTAAGAAAGCAGTTTTAAGGCCATCATATGTGGTAAAGTATCCAACATTATAAGTACTATACCAGTCCATGGCCATACCTTTGAAGGTTGCTGCAAACTGTTGTAGTTGAACCTAATCCCCAAACATATTGTTAAAGCCGCTAGCCACCCACCTTGTCTCAAACTGTGCAACATGACAATCCGAGTCTTCTTTCTTCTTCCCTGAGAATTTAGATGCCCTAGCCTTAGGGTTGAGTGGTGGGTTGGGATTCATGGCTTTTAATGTCTTCCTCTTTAATGGAGGCAAGGGAGCAAAAGTAAGAGACTTCTTAGCAATACCAACTTGTCTCCTTAATAGGACTGCACTCCCTAATACTAAATGATGTAATCTCTCTACTGCACATTTTGGAGGAGGTGAAAGATTTTGCAAGTTAGGTACTCCATTTGCTTCTTCATGAGAACTTGAGGGAGATTCGGTAGATGATGCCGGGGAATGATACACAGTAGCGGTACCAGCAAAGGTACCAACATCCTGTGACTCCTCTCCAAAAGATGGAAACTCCTCCTCATCCAAGGTGTCAATTCCTCCTGCATCCCCACTGTGATTCTAGGATAACCCCTGCTGTTGTTCTACAAATAACTCCTTTAATTCTCTGGATTTGCTTCGGGTTAGAATAACAATTGATGGGTATGGGTAATTCTCTGACATATATGCAGAAATGCCAAGTTAAACCTTTAAGCTGCACCATGATGCTTCAAGCAGTCTACCACTACTCCAAGAAGCAACTAGATTTTCCGATATATAGCATCAAAGGAAAGTACTTTGGCTATGCTTTAACATCCAGAAATAGAGAACATCATAAAGAGAATTAAATTATCTTGGCTCAAATTTTGCATTACTCCTTCAAACAAAATTCTGCTTCATACAGAAAACTGCCTCATGCAGGAAACTGCTTCATGCAACAGGAAGCTGCTTCATGTAGGAAAATTCAAATTTGTGGCCCCAAATAGAGTCGTTTTTGATTGGGTCTTTCACCACATGATCAAGAAAAGAATGACATGATCTAGATGCAGAAAACCCTTTGAATTGTGTACAGGAACTTCTATTTTCTTCCATGAAACATGGTCATTTTTGACAAATCTTCAAATTTCAGGCATCAAATGAAGTCCTTTTACTGTTAAACTTGTTGAGATATCGAGCTTCACTCGTGATATGCCAGGGTGACCGTTGTGCATTTATATCACCGACTTGTCAGTGCAGATGCGGTTGGTACACCGCCCATGAATAATAGCTAGATGACAACTATCCTTATCTACTCTAGTTCGTGGCTCAGTTAGTATGCCACCTTAGTTAGTTGAGTTTGGTTTGAGACCCATATATAGGGTTCTTCTATTTCTATGTACTAGAGTTCTTTTGGCTTACACAACTAAGAAGAGAAAAATTGTTTTTAGCCTCCACCTTTGTGTGTATTCCCCCATTGTGCAAGCAAGAAAGCTACAAGTGAGACTCCTTCCTTCTCTCCCACAATCTTGACATGGTATCAGAGCCTTGTTTGTGGTAAGGAGCTCAAGAAAGCAAGCCAAGCTTGCGGTGTTCTGGTAAGAGGATCAGTGTTGCTCTCATTTTTTCTGTTTTGGAAGCAAGTCTCTGCAGGTAGCATAGCCGAGAAGTGCAAGAGTGCATTGTCTCAGGTTGAGACGTCCTTCACGGTGAAGCAAGAGGGCAGTATATACTGCGGGATAGGGCTTTAGCCCAGGTTGCTCTGTTTTTTTTATTTGAGGCCATTTCGGGGCCTGTTTTGGAGGCGGAAGTTTTCTGCACGCACTCAGGAAAAGGCCATGTTTTATGCTATGCGATCACTGTTCTACAGGTCGGTGAAAAGTTACCACAGAAATTGCATCGTATGCTTGTGTGCAGAGACATTGGGAGTTACAGAATCATCCTTGGTTCTTGTTTATGCAAAATCGTCACTAGGAAGTGACTGTGTGGTCAAATACCACTTTCGCCAATTTTGCATATTTACCCTTGTGAGGGTGAAGCTGTGTTTTTTGCAGTGACAGAATATTTTGCAGTGGTCTGTAACGGCGTCTGATTCTCTTTCACAGATTGTAACTGAAAAGCTTGACAAGAACAACTTCCAAGCATGGAAGTTTAGAATGATGAATTTCCTTATGGAAAAAGGATATTGGGAATTTGTTGCAGGAAATGAAGAAGAACCAATTCTTCCTGATGTTCCCAATCAACAGCAAATGCAGGCATTTAAAGCATGGCATGAGAGAGCCACGAAAGTTATGTACTGGCTGTCTATCAGTATTTCAGACTCTATGATTGTGCATATTCAGGATGCAAGTACGCCAAAGGAGGCATGGGATATTTTGTCAAATATGTATAGCACAAATATGCAAGCCAGGAAAATGCAGCTCAAGCAAGAGTTGCATAATGTGCAAAGAGAAAGTATGAGCATCAATGACTACCACATGAAGGTGAAGAAGACTGCAGATGCACTTGCTTCCATTGGGTCGCCAGTGGAAGATGATGATTTAGTTTCTGTGACCTTGAATGGTCTAGGAAAGGATTATGCACAGTTTCGGACATCCATTTTAGTTCATGAAAGATTTCCTAATTTTGAGGAGTTGATTGCTCTTCTAATTTCTGAGGAGCAGAGAAATGGTGGTGCATCCTCTTCAGGAGGAACTTCAAAAGAAATTGTCTTCTACTCAAATGCTGGAAGAGGTAGAGGCAGAGGTAGAGGAGGCCGATCTAGAGGCCGTGGTAGAAATCAGAATATGTAGCAGACTCAAGAAAACCAGTCCTATGGAGGAGGACGTGGTAATTCTAGAAGCAGGGGGAGCCAAAGAGGTCGTGGTGGATGGCAAAGAGGCCAAAATGCAAACAGCAATGTTGAATGCTACTACTGTGGTAAAATGGGTCATATGGCTAAAGACTGCTATAAAAAGAAGAATGACATCATGAATGGGAAATTGCAACAAGGAAATTATGCATCTTCTAGTAGACAGGGTGATGACAGAAATGAGCATTTGTTTATGGTGCAACACATGAACAATTCTGTGACAAGTGCAGAAGAAAGCAACAAAGTGTGGTATGTTGACTCAGGTGCATCAAACCACATGATAGGTCATGCAGAATGGATGTAGGATGCAAGAAAAATGGAAAAACTAGGATTTGTGGAGACTGGTGATGATACTGCACATCCTATTGTGCAGATTGGAAAAATTCCTTTGTCTATGCAGGATGGGAAAAAGAAATACCTGTCAGATGTATTTCATGTCTCGAATATCACCAAGAATCTGGTTTCTGTTGGTCAAATGGTTGAGCAGGGCTTGCAGGTTAGATTTAATCCTCATGGATGCTTTGTTGAGGATATGAAAAATAAAGGTCGCTTGATAGTAGCAAGAGGAAAGAAGAAGGGCAGAATGTTTACATTGGATGCAGACATGCCTGAATTGAGTACAACAATGTTTGCACATGGGACCGATGTAGTTGCAGATATTAATATCTGGCATAAACGCATTGGTCATGTTAATATACAATGACTTAAATCAATGCAGGCCCAAAATATTGTTACAGGATTGCGTAAATTCAAGGTTGGAGAAATGCATAAGGTATGTGAAGCCTGTCAGTTTGGAAAACAGGCAAGGAAACCATTTCCTAGACATGTTCAAGAGAGTAAGAAGCCATTGGAATTAATCCACTCTGATGTGTAGACTACTAAAGCTGCATCTCTTGGAGGCTGTCATTATTTTGTCACTTTTATTGATGACTATAGCAGAAAAGTTTGGGTGTATTTTATGAAAAAGAAAAGTGAAGTTTTTGGGCATTTCAAAACTCTTAAAGCTATGGTTGAAAAAGAAATAGGCCTGCAAATAAAATGCCTAAGGTCAGATGGAGGGGGAGAGTACCTCTCAAATGAGTTTGCAAGGTTCTTGCAGGAGCATGGCATAAAGCAGCAATATTCATGCAGTCATACCCCACAACAAAATGGAATTGGAGAAAGGAAAAACAGGCATATTGGAGAGGTATCTTGTGCCATGCTCAATGAAAAAGACCTGCCAGATTTTTATTGGGTTGAGGCAGTTGCTACAGCAGTCTACATAATGAATAGGACTCCCACTGCAGCAATACATGGGATGAATCTAGAGGAGAGGTATAATGGTAGAAAACCAGATATTTCTCATTTGAAAATTTTTGGTTGCATTGCCTATGTTCATGTGCCAGATGAGTTGAGATCCAAGTTGGATCCAAAAGCTGAAAAGTGCATCTTTATTGGTTACTCTTTGCAGGAGAAAGGGTATAGATGCTATAACCCTTCTACTCCTAAGTTTACAGTAAGCAGAGATGTTGTTTTTGATGAGATGAGTAGCTGGTATAAACCAGTAAATGTGATTGATAATGTAGATGCACAAAATGGTAATGCTGCACAGAATTCATAGTAGCAGTCACAAGATATTAGTGGACATGGAGCATCCTCTAGCAGTGGTTCACATTATTCGCCATGGACAGGCAGATTGAGATCAGGAGAATCTTCTCAAAGCAATGCAGATAGTGGTATGCAGGTATCACGAAAAGGAAAAGAGAAGGTAGATCAGCCCATGTTTGATGTGAATGCAGGTCACTCTTATGTGGATGGTGAATCCAGTGGCTCAGAACAGAGCATTGATGATGAGTTGGGTATTCCTTCTATTGTTACACCTGGAGTAAGGAAGACCAGGGATGTTTTGAGAGCACCTGGAAGTGAGCCTACTTTGCATAGGTCTACCAGAGCTAGGTATCCTGTGGATAGGCTGAAATATGATGGATTTACAGCCATTCACTATGCATATATAGTTAAAATGATACAGGAACCAGAACCCACTTCTTTTGAGCAAGCCATGGGAAAAGAAAAATGGGAGAAAGCCATGGATGAAGAAATAGATACCTTGGAAGCAAATGCTACATGGGAGTTGGTACCTTTGCCTAAAGATAAGAATGCAATTGGCTGTAAGTGGGTTTATAAGGTGAAGCACAACGCAGATGGTTCTGTGAACAGATACAAGGCAAGATTAGTAGTCAAGGGCTATGCACAAACATATGGCATTGACTATGAAGAAACATTCAGTCCGGTTGCAAGGATGGCAACCGTAAGAGCAGTCATTGCTATGGCTGCATCAAAGGGATGGTCTTTACATCAGATGGATGTAAAGAATGCCTTCTTGCATGGTGATTTGCAAGAAGAGGTCTATATGGAGCAGCCACCAGGTTATGTGCATGCTGTTCATCCTGAGTTTGTTTGCAGGTTGAAGAAAGCCTTGTATGGCTTGAAGCAAGCACCTAGAGCATGGTCTAACAAGATAGGACAGTATCTTGTCACTATTGGCTTTCAGATTTCCAAGGCAGATTTCTCACTTTATGTGAGAAAAATAGAGAAATGTATTATGCTGCTTGCCATTTATGTTGATGATTTGATTATCACATGTGATAGTAATGAAGATATCCTTCATGTGAAAATGCTATTGAAGCAAAATTTTGAGATGAAGGATTTTGGAGAGTGCGTTATTTCTTGGGTATTGAGGTGATTAGATCACCAAGTGGGATATGGCTCTTGTAGAGGCAGTATGGATTGGACATGCTGTCCAAATATAGAATGACAGGTTGTAAGCCTATTTCAGTTCCTTTGGAGTAGTATGTGAAGTTGAGCGCAGATGCAGGTGAGCTTCTTGAAGACCCTACTATGTACAGACGCATAATAGGAAGTTTGATTTATATGACTATTACCAGGCCAGATTTGAGCTATGTTGTTGGATTGGTAAGTCAGTTTATGCAGGCTCCAAGGAAACCACATTTGGATGCGGCTAGACGCATACTCAGATATGTGAAGTCCACATTGCAGTATGGACTATTTTATGAGACTGGGGTTCAGATACAGTTGCATGGATACACTGATGCTGATTGGGCTGGTACTATTTCTGATAGACGATCTACTAGTGGATATGTGTTCTCTTTTGGGAGTGCTGCAGTCACTTGGAGTAGCAAGAAACAGCCTACAGCTGCCTTGTCGAGCACAGAGGCTGAGTACAAGGGTGAAGCAATGGCTGCATGTGAGGTAGCTTGGTTGCATAAGCTACTTTATGATATGCATCAGCCTCTACAGATGGGCCAGTTGTCATTTATTGTGACAACATGAGTAGTATACACTTGGCAAATAACCCAATCTATCATGCTCAAACAAAGCACATTGAGGTGCATTATCACTATGTGTGGGAGAGGGTTTTACTAGGTCTTATTAATCTAGTTTATGTCAGCACAGAGGATCAGGTAGCTGACATATTTACGATGGCATTGGGTGCAGAGAAGCTGCGCAAGTTCAGAGATCTACTTGGTGTGCAGGAATTGGGATTGAGCTCGAGGGGGAGTGTTGAGATATCGAGCTCCACTCGTGATATGCCAGGGTGACCGTTGTGCATTTATGTCACCGACTTGTCAGTTGCAGATGCGGTTGGTACACCGCCCATGAATAATAGCTAGACAACAGCTATCCTTATCTACTCTAGTTCCTGGCTCAGTTAGTATGCCACCTTAGTTAGTTGAGTTTGATTTGAGACCCATATATAGGGTTCTTCTATTTCTATGTACTAGAGTTCTTTTGGCTTACACAACTAAGAAGAGGAAAACTATTTTCAGCCTCCACCTTTGTGTGTATTCCCCCATTGTGCAAGCAAGAAAGCTACAAGTGAGACTCCTTCCTTCTCTCCCACAATCTTGACAAAACTTCCACACCAGAGATTCAGAAAAGCGTGGCAGGATCGCCAAAGTGTTGCTGCTTTATCTATGCAGAATACATAACATGACATAGAATGCTTCATGAGGCAAATACCTAATCTCACACCCAAAAATCACAGAAACTCAGAACTAATCATATGAAAGCATAGACATACAATATTCAGCACTACATATAAAAAAATGAGAAGCACAACATATGAAACAGGTTGGAAACGAGACAAATACACCATGGATGATGGCACCAATTGCCAAATCCTCAATTTATTTAGGTAAATTCATCATACATTAGACATATATATCATAAGTGATCAAATAGACAAGAATAACACACAAAATGCCTCATCAGGTCATGTTTTTGCAACTGCCCCAAAACTGCACTTCATGAGGCAGTGAACTTCATAAGACATATAAAGGTTGCTTTACACAGGAAATAACAATGTCTAAGGTAATACACTATTCTAAGGGTAAATGTAGTGTCAAGCCAATGGCTAACAATAGGTTTTGTCTTTACTTTCATAGACAATGCAATCTCTTGAGTCTCTCGATTGTAGCCATGCACAACTTCATCCATGATTGATCTTAAGTATGTTGTAGCCATTGAGGCTTGCAACATATGGCTTATTTCTCTAGTGGGAGACTTGAGCATTGCATGAGAGATGCCTATATTGCACTACAATAGTTAGAGGACTATTTAGTTGGTATGAAACCCTACTTTTAATGCAAAGACAAAGCATATTGAGGTGAAGCATCACTCCATCAAGGAGGTGCTTAAGGACAAGTGCATTGAGCTTGTTAAGATACATATGAATAATAACTTTGTAGATCTTCTAAGTGCTTTGTATAGTATAGAGTGTTGCTAGGAAATAGATAGTAACTTCACCTTGTTATTATCATAAAGACACATTGACCTTTAAGTGGGTGGCTATTGAGGTAAAGGCCAACGGCCAATAGTCGGGGATTGGTACCCCTTATACTATATACTCATATATATGTGAAGATAATAAAGAATAAGGGTATCATTTATTGTACATGCAAGACTCTCTTATGCTTTTTCTCTCTTTCTCAACCCTCTTGCACTCCATAGCTTCTAGATTAGATTCCACCATTGCTTCTCTCTCAAGTGGGACTTCATTTGTTAGTCTCTCCATGACTATGGTAGAGTTGCTATCATATTGAATGATAGAAGATCTATCAATGAAGTTTTCTACCTCCCTCGCTTCTTGCCTTTGCAGCCATTTGATACTTTATGTTAGTATTTATTTGGAGTAAGGCAAGTTCAGAGGCATCTTTCTCCCTAAGTCACTTCATCATATGATACTCCATCTATTTCTTGGTGACATGCATTATACCGTTCACAATAATGACTAATCCATCCAAGTCTTTGATAAATGTTTGCACATCTTATAGTTGCTGCCTAGATGGATATTAGATTAAGGATATAATATCCTAGAAGAAGGAAAAATATTTAGACTTACGAATATGTGGGACTAGAGATCACATTAAAGCAAAGATCGGATTACGCATTATTGAAGTTAAGAGGAAAGAAAAGAAGTGAAAGGGATTCCAAACCACTCCTATTAGTTGTTCCCAAGTCCCTTCTGCTCAAGAAGATTGCTTTGAAAGCCCTTTAAGGGCGGAATAAGAATCTAAGTAGTATGAATGCATTTTCTTTAGAGAACTTCAATGATACGCGGGAATGTTATTTGGAGTGGTGATAACAAAGATCCTTTGAAAGTTTTAAAAGTGTCTCTTGATGTCTCTATCTTATTAAATGTGGAAGCCTTCTTGATTTAGATCATGTTCTAGCCAAGCTAGCAACTAAGTGGATAGCCAAAAGCTTTATGCATTTGATTCATACTTGGGCACTCCTCAATCATTATAGGTGTCCAAATTTTATAGTTCATTTGAAAATATTTAGTTAACCATCCCCCTAGTTGCCAAATTATGGAAGGCTTGGTTTAAGTACAAGCCCTTTGTCTACCTTTTCAAGCATCTCTATCCCATTTTCCACTTAGTCCATATGGAGTCCTTTTGGCTTAATATCCTCATTCATGTTGTAGGTTCTAACTAGGCTTAGGTAAGCTTAACTCCTAAAAAGGGACTTAAATTGTACTCTCATATTTAACAATTAGATTTCTAAAAACCGTCTTGCATCACACTCTCAGTGAAAGATCTCTCTCTAATTGATAACCACTCAATTTTATTTGGGTGGATACATGCCATGCTATTCAAAATAACCTCTACTCCTAGAGGTGCTCTTCTATTGTTTCAAAAAAGAATGATAGGACATTGAAAGTAGAACCAAAGTTAGTATTGCATGGACAAACATTTTAGGGGTAGAGATATTGTAGAAGTCTTGGTAAAGTGGGATACATATCCTGTGGAAGATGCATCTTGGGTACATTTAGGTGTTTTGCAAAAAGAATATCCTTCTTTTCAAACTCTAAGAATAAAAAATTTTAATGGCACTAATGGATTACTAATCATGAGGAGTCAATTCAATCATTTAGGTGTATCAATGATTTCTATGTATACTCTAACTTTCTTGATTAGAATCAAGAGTCTCCTCCTACCTTCTCTTTCTTGGCTATTAGAGCAAGGTGGCACTATCATAGAGAATGGGAAGGTCTTAGTCTCTTAGGTATCCCCATTGGATATATGTGCTCTCAAAAGCACTCATGGCCAATATCATAAATAGCCAAGATTGGAAAGAAGTTTGATTACTAAAAATGTTTTCAATATAATTTAGTTTCTAGTCTTATTGCTCTAAAGCATATTGTCATCTCTGCCATAATCTAGTTCATGTCTTGTGGGAGATGCCGTACTATTGGCCTTAAAGAGCTTGAATCCCTATTGAAGAATTTCTTGTGGGCTTGTATCATGAGGGTTTTAAAATCCCTAATCTTGCTCGGAAAACTTAGAATATTTCCTAAGGAGGAAGGAATGGATCTTTTGAACCTATAACACCCTTTCTATAGGAGGGAGGAATAAGTGTCCCCACCAACCTAGAGTAAATGGTTGATAAAATAGTGGTTGTATGGATGCCCATTTAACATCATACATCCTTATGATGATTGATCCCTCCTCAACCACATAGGACAAAAAAAATTTGCTTCAAGAGATTAGTTAGAATCCAATTCAAGGTGCCATTGACATAAGTAAAACCAATAACAAAATTTATAAACGTTACTACATACATCATGACCTTCAAATAGTTAAATACTTGAGATTTTAGAACTCTTATATGATAGATTTTCCTTCTTTATACACTACTAGTTTTTCTTCTTTCCTAGCTACCTTCATCTTGGTACACTTGGTTATGCTTTTGGTTGGGATAGTATGAGATTATCTATGATCTATATTTTGGTTCTCACGAAATATTTTCATTGCTTTATGATTTAAAATTTTTTTTGTATGTCTCCTAACTTCAAAGTTGTTTGATTGTATGACTCTAGAAAAAATTGATAGCCTTCCTCATCTACCTCCTCTTATATTTCTTCATACTACCCCTCAGGGAGGCCTACTAGGCATGCATGGAATTAAATCTTATTTTACAACCAAAAGAGAAGTTGGAAATCCATCCATACATTTATAGATTTGACCATCTAGATCTTTGATTCCTCATTGCTTCCAATACCATAGACTCATATTCTTACATCATGTTAGAGTGAGATTTTTAAGTTGATGGAAAGGAGCTCTCAATTTTATACATGATCATTTCGAGGTTTTGATTTCAATGCTTTAAATTTGAGATTGATGTTGGAGACCCAATAGGCTTATTCACCTAGAGGTATGTCACCTTGAAGGATAAGCCGTAGTGGAGCTACCCAATTGTGGATTTTGAAGTATAGACATGTGGGACCTAAGGGTGATGTCACACACACTACTTGTTATACTATTTGAATGTATAGCAAGTAAAGGGAGTTGCATACGGCATCTTTGTTCAAGCATAATGCTAAGTATAAAAGGGGCCAATTTTACTTTTATTAGACCTTGGAAAAGTCTAATCATGATATGTGTGGGGCATAATCCTAACACATACTCCCAACAAGCCACCACTCATTGTTGATAACCATTTTGAGTTTTTTGATTCGGCTTCATACAAACTTTGTACCTCAAAGGAAATGCACTATAGTGTTGCTCAATCGTAGATTTCAAATAATTGACCTTCCATTGCTTGCACACCAATGGGCCACTCTATTACATTTTATCACGAATCATGTGGTTGGGAAACTTGCTTCAGCTATATTGTGCCAAATGCACTCATTACACACAAGAGGAAGCTCACTCGAGAACACAGAAGAGAGTTGGAGGCCAAAATTTTTTCTTGCTGATTTTTCTTCTTTCTTCCTCTTACAATGCAATGTACACAAAGTATAGATCATATACAATACATGTCAGAGAGAGAACTAGGGAGAGAGAAAGAGGAGAGAGAAAGACTGCAGAGGAGAGAGAAAGACTGCAGGAAGAGAGAGAAATAGAGTGACGAGGAGAGAGAAAGACTAGAATTGGAGAGAGAAAGACAGGAAAGGTGAAGAAGCCATGGAAGCTTGGAGCAAGAAGGGAGAGAAAGACTGTAATTGTATTGATATGTCAAAAAGATATGGAAATTTACAACTTATCTCCTTATATACCAATGTCAGTGTGACATGGCATATTATCAACATTTTAACTATTTCCAACTTCTTACAATCCATCCCTTCCCAAAAGTTTTTGTCCTCAAAAACAAACCTAGAAACAAGCTAAAGAGGAGATGGATAGAACAGAGTACTACTCTGTACAGCATTACAAGAGATAAAGGAAAAGATTACCTAATACTTAATAGTAGTACTAATCTATACAGGAGGTCAAAATCAGCCTGTAGCCTCCCGGATCAAAAGGAAAAGTTGTATCTTTGCCATGCATAGGATCAACTTTCATAAGATCGAAATCAAATACTGCTGGAAACACGATCATCATGATAGTACTCACTAATAAAGTCTCCATTGCATGATAATCTTCCAAGTCCACATGCTGTCCATAATCTTCCTTCTTGAACTGAACTTCTTGTTGTTGAACTTCTTGTTGTGGACTCATACCATAATGGTCTTCAACAAGATGTTCTTCATCATTTACATCATAATATTCAAATAGTAAGATTATTTTGGCAGACCTTGCACTACATGTGGCTTGGTGGTTACAAGATAGTGGCTTAGCACAACGATAGCATAAGCCCGCAGCATGCAATTCCCGTATTGTATCACTAGTAAGGTGTCTAACACGTTTAGCTTTAGATAGCAATTTACACACCTGTTCATCACCATTAGTCAGCTCTATGATATTTTTGACATGCTGCTCATAGTCATCTTGCTGTTCATGTATAACAGATGGCTGTCCATGCTCAACATGTACAACAGATGGCTGCCCATGCTCATCATGTACAACAGATGGCTGTCCATACTCATAACCATATTGCTCATGATGTTCATACTGCATTTGGTGACAATAGCCCTGTTGCACATCAGAGGAACAGTTAGGTTGAGCATATACATTTGCTTCTACTAATGTTTGCTGCTCATATACATAAGCATGTTGCCTTTGATCATTGATCCCACTGTACTGGTCATAATCACTTGCTTGCTGTTGATCAAAGCTAGAAGTGTACTGATAAGCATAATCATTTCTGTTACATCCATAAGAACTATTTTGCTGAAGAGATGGATGCTCATAAGCATAAGCATGTTGACCATAATAACCATTCTGCTGCCAAGGTTCAATGGAATGATACTCTGCATTATGATATGGTACATCATATTTATAAGCATTAACATGCTGTCCAGATGTACTTGCATACTGGTCATATTCATTTGCATATTGTTGCTGTTCATATTCATAAGATGCATGTGGATCATAGTGTGTACCATCAGCATATAAATGCTGTCCATAAGCATGAACATTTGATTCAGGTCCTGCTGTTTTTCCCATAGGAGCAATACACTGTTGAATCGAAACTACAAGTTTGTCAATATTAGCTTTTGTTTGAAGCTGATCTTGTACAAGTTTGTCCATTTTAGCCTGTGTTTGAAGCCAACCTTGTCCAATTTTGTCCATTTTAGCCTGTGTTTGAAGCCAACCTTGTCCAAGTTTGTCCATTTTAGCATGTATTTGAAGCCAACGTTGTTCACTAGAGCTGGAGCTATTGTTCTTAGTTGCTGCCATTGCAGTCAAGTTGAAGAGATATGCTGTTCCTTGAAAAATAGAAGTCCAAATAAGGTGTATGATAGCTTGACTCGAAGGTTAGGATGTCTAGTATCAAGTAGAAATCCTGGTTTGAATTTAGGAGTAGCAATACCCCTCTCTGTTTAAGAATTTCCAGAACTGTCCACAGTAAACTGCTAGTGAACTGCCGGTACCAAATAGGCTCTAGCTCGAGAAATATGTGTCCAAATGAGACGTTTGATGGCTCCACTCGAAGCTTATGATAACTAGTATCACTTCCAGTTGTTTCTTTGTCGTTAGAATGATGCTACTAATTTCTGTAGCAACTTTTCCAAATTTGTCCCTGTTTGGACTGCACCATGTTTTAAGCCCTGTTCCAAGTGTTTTGAGCACATCTTATCCAACTTGAGTCAATACCCAATACCGATACACTCAAATGAGTAGGAGAGAGCATTCCATGAATATGGCACTACAACATTGCATCCCCAAAGCCTATATATCCTCAGATGGTGATTGGCTCAACACTTGTTGTTTCCACAAGAGAGCTAAAACATGTTGATCAGAATTCTACAGGTTCTACAGGTTCAGTGATCTGAAGTGTAGTCAAGTTGTACAGACATCATTATAATCATCTTCATGATCTTCATCATCATCAGTTGATTGCACTTAATATGAACAACTTGTTTGCTGATCTCTTGGGTATTAGATAGCTCAAAGTGACATTCTCTGTAGCCTTCAAGCATATCAGTATCCTAGGCCTCATCAGATTGAGGATCTAGGGCAGCATTTGTTCTTGTAAGAGCTGGCGCAGATGACAAACCACTTCGTATGGTGAAAACTGTGCTTCATGAGTTAGTGAAACTTCATGGAACCCATCTGGAGCTGTGGGTCAGGGGCATTGGTCAGATTCAACTACAAATGGTTTTGTCTCATTAGTGCCACATTCAAATGAGGCTCAATTGAAGCAAGAGCTGGCTGGATGCAGGATAGCACCTGCAACCGACCCTGATAGCCAGACTATCTCATCAACAAAGGTTGTAAGTAGTACTGGCATCAAAAACCAGTCAAGAAACGCCACCACATATTGTCAAACGACACCATTTTGGCCGTCACCGCTACTGAACAGAGTCCCACCTTGGTATGGATTGAGAGTTTGTCGACAGCCTTGAGGAAGAAGAAGCACAGAATCCTACCTTTCTGTACGGATCAACATACCAAGCATGCCTCTCGATAGTTGCAATATCCAGGGTTTCGAATGCACGAAGAGGTCCTTGGAACTTCTCCACAAACCTCCAATGCTGCGTTATCCATTGAGGCATCAACCCAGAACAAGAGCATGGCAGTCTTGCTAAAACAGAAACCAGCAAGAAGTATTTTGAGTTTCCCTACAGAGATTTGCCTTCCATTACAAAAGCAGAACCGGAATTGAGGTTGACTCCATGGATAGGCTTCTAACAGAGGACCCTTCAAGGGAAAGAGACAGAGAAATATCCCTGGTTGCAAAGGATTTGGATGTGTTCAAAACTACATTGAGGGATAATGTAGAAAGTCTTGTTAATACATTTGTAGGTGATGAACACATCAACAAACAAGTGCATGCTGAATTTCCTGATAGAGATTTTGCAGGCATCCCTCACGACCAGCAGCGCCTCATCTTTGCCGGCAAGCAGCTCGAGGATGGCCGCACGCTCGCTGACTACAACGTCCAGAAAGAGATGGCCGCACGCTCGCTGACAGTAGAAGCAGCATTCTTAAGGCTCCATTCAGCAGAATCTGCAGGGAGCACTGGACAAAGCAACTTAGGGCTCCAAAGGTGCTTCAAATATCGATAGTGCCAGATGGCTAGATCTGAAGACGACAGTGATATCACTTCTCTACAAAATATTGCGAGTAATAGCAACAGATTGTGATGCTTATCAAACAGACATAAAGATAGCTGGGTCATTGATAAGAACAACAACAACTGCATGTGTAATTCATCAGAAATGGGGCGAGAGAGCTGGATTATCAAAAGCTTCCTTACAAAACCTGAAGAAGGCACTTATAGGCATCTTTAACTTGATGTATTGCGACCAATCAGTGGGCATAACTTTCCTGTCACGACTTGTAGCTCATATTAATGAAAATCTCAATGCTGCTATGTTGGGAAAGAGAGCACGCCCCATCTCGTCTTGAGGCTTCGTGGTGGCATACAGATCTTCATCAAAACCCTCACGGCAAGACCATGGACAAGGATGTGGAGGAGGTCTCTCGTCTGCCTTCTTCGTACCCTTAGCCAATCGCTGCCTTCTTCGTACCCTTGACCAATCTTCAGATCAAAGCTTCAGAAAGCCCGGAATCCTCTCTCCGTCCGCCTTCTTCGATTCTCTCTCTCGTCTGCCTTCTTCGTACCCTTGACCAATCGCTACTTGTCAGAGAGACAGGCTCCTACTCTGACCATTGCCTCTTGTAGCTGGATTGTGTAGTGACGAATTGTCACAATTCTCTGCGATGGTAGTAAGAATACCACCTGCAGAGTTGCTGCAATCTTCCGAGACAAAATGGAAGTCCCGAGAAAGCCCTACACTGAGAAGCCGTGGCTAATGATGAGGATGAGTTTGAGCTCCCGTTTACAAAGACTGAGGTGGAGAAACAGCACCAGAAACAGAAGAAGGCTTCCGCTACTTGGAAGAAAGAGAGGATTAGCGTAGTTCGTAAAGGCTAAGAGAGCTATAGAGAGTTTGAGAAGGAGAAGGAGTAGAAGATCTATCTTGCCAGACAGGACCAGTTTCTAATCCCGAGTCCTCAAGAATTTCAAGACTTGCAAGCTGGCAAGTAGAAGCTTCAGAAAGAAGGTGGAGGCTACTTTTAGTAAGATGGTGAAGAAATGGAGGAAGATGTGACAGGACAGCAATTTTGCTCTCTCTTCACCAAAATTCCTCCAGCTATAGTTGTGTAAACTCCCCAAACTGCCATTAATGCTCTTGCATGAAGTCCTTGTGGTCTGGAGGTGTAAACTCCCAAGAAAGCTGCCATTAATGCTTCTGCATGCAGTCCTTGTGGTCAGGAGGTGTAAACTCCCAAGAAAGCTGCCATTAATGCTTCTGCATGCAGTCCTTGTGGTCAGGAGGTGTAAACTCCCAAGAAAGCTACCATTAATGCTTCTTCAATTTTGCATAAAATTTGGTGACGTCCAGCCATTTAAGCCTTTACCCGCCATATCTGACCTTGAATAACTCCAGATGTAGTCATTGCTAACTGTAGTTGTCCTGCAGCACTCCACTAGTCACTGTCTTGTACCATTTTTTGTCTAAAATTGGTTTTGAAATAGGAAAATAGGAGTGAAAATGGAAGAAAATAATGGATCAAAGACTGAAGCTCTGATACCACTTGTCAGAGAGAGAACTAGGGAGAGAGAAAGAGGAGAGAGAAAGACTGCAGAGGAGAGAGAAAGACTGCAGGAAGAGAGAGAAATAGAGTGACGAGGAGAGAGAAAGACTAGAATTGGAGAGAGAAAGACAGGAAAGGTGAAGAAGCCATGGAAGCTTGGAGCAAGAAGGGAGAGAAAGACTGTAATTGTATTGATATGTCAAAAAGATATGGAAATTTACAACTTATCTCCTTATATACCAATGTCAGTGTGACATGGCATATTATCAACATTTTAACTATTTCCAACTTCTTACAATACAAAGGAAAATGGCCTAGTAAGTTACATAGTGCATAACTGACTATACTAATTGATTGGTGCTATAACTATACTAGTTGTAGGTAGGTGTAACTAACCAAATATAATAAGTGACAAGTCAATGGCCATGTGAGGATCATAACTAACATGCTAAGTGTAGACATTCAAACCTATCAAACCAGGTAGTCAATCATCAATGTCTACACGTGGTAAGCTTACCATCTCAACGCTCCCCCTCAAGTTGAACTGTATCTCTACAACTCCAAGTAAGCTTAAAAATTTTCGAAGCTTCTCTATACTCAATGCCTTTATGAAAATGTTAGCTATCTAATCTTATATGCTTACATATACCAAGTCAATCTCTCGTGCAAGTACATTCTCTCTCACAAAATGGTAATGCACCTCTATGTATTTTGTCATAGCATGGAACACTATATTCCTAGCTAATTGTACACTACTCATGTTGTCACAATGAATGACAACTAGACCATCTCCCTACACATCCAAGTCACTGAATAACTTTTACAACCATGCAACCTCACATACTACCATAGCAGCATCTATATACCCGATAAACCAACAATTGGTTACTTTTTGCTACTTCAAGTAACTACAACACTACCAAGGGAAAACATGAATCCACTAGTAGATCTTCTATTAAAGTTGCTATCATCCCAATCTACATATGTGTACCCAAACACATGTTATCCTTACTTGCCTCATACAAAACCATAATGTAAGGTGGGCTTCATATACCTCAATATATGTCTGATTGTATCAAATTAAGAGGCTTTCTAGGTACATGTATAAACTAGCTCACAAGTCCAACAACATAGCTTAGGTTTGTCCTTGTGATGGTCATATAGATCAAAATCCCTACTATCTTCTCGAATATACTAGCGTCATCTATCTCATCCCCACCATCAATACTCAACTCTACATTTTTATCCAATGGCACTAAAAGATACTTACAAGCTATCATACCATACTTGGATAATATATCCAAACTATACTTCCTTTGCTGTGGGACAACCATATACCATTTGTACATCTAAAAATTTTGTTCCAAAAGTCCCTTAACATTAGCAATCCCACTATCACTATCACCTGTAATAATGAAAACATCCACATAGATGACTATGATGACCAAACCTGTATCACCCTTCCTCACATAAAGTGAGTGATTCGCATCAGGGAAATAATAAAAGCCAATATTGACAAGATACTTTCCGATCTTGTTAAACAATGCTCTAGGTTATTGTTTCAATCCATAGAGTGTCTTCTTTAACCTACACACAAATGTGGGATGCTCTAAATCCTCATAACATACTGATTGCTTCATATACACCTCTTCTTGCAAATCACTATGCAAAAAGGCATTCTTCATATCCATTTGCTATAAACTCCAACCTTTGGCTTCCTAGAAATTGGACTAAATGTCTCTTCATAATCTATGCCATATGTGTATGCATAGCCTTTTGCAATCAACCTAGCCTATACCTACTAATAGAAAAATCTACATTATGCTTTACTTTATAGACCTACTTACAACCAATAGATATTTTCATTAGGAATTGGTACTAAATTCCAAGTCTTTTTGGCTTCTAATGCACCCATCTCCTCATCCATTGTTCCATCCTAATGAATATGACCAATAACCACTCATTAGGCACATGAACATATGCAACACAATTTGTGATACATCAGGCTTATTACTTGTAATTTGCACTACAATATGTTTGGTTTTTCTTTCAAGTAACCCCATTTTACTATGGGGTATACCTATATGTAAACTGTCGCTTTATTTCACAATATCTCGAAAAAACATTGAACTCATTAGAGAGGTATTCTTCCCTTTATCCAGTCTCAAGTACTTAACTTTCAAGCTTGTTTCTATTTCAACAATAGCCTTGAAAGTTTTGAAGTGCTCAATCACTTCACTATTTTCATTCATGAAATATACCTAGATTTTCTTAGAGAAATCATCAATGAATGTAACAAAATACTTAGTACCACTAAGAGATACATTCTAAGTAGACTCCCAAACATATGTATGTACAACATCAAGTATATTCTTGCTTACATCTCTGTTATATGAAAACAGTTACCTTGCTTTCTTTCCAAATTGACATGGTTCACAAACTTTATGTAATTCTACAACTCTGAATGTAGGCTAACTTGTAACTAATCCTTTGGATTGCATTAATTCAACATTTGTAGATTTGTATGTCTAATATATTTGTGCTATATTTCAATGTTTGCAACTACATCTTTACCTTTAGTATACATAGTAGCATTTATAATAGTAATTCCAACATTCAAAGTAAATATGCATCCAACTTTGCTTCCTTTCACAACCAAATTACACTTATTGTTAATGTCTTCAACAAGACAACCCTTTGTATTAAATCTAACTTACAACCCTGGTTTTATTATTTAACAAACAGATAACAAATTCTTTGTGATAGTTAGCACATGTAAAACATTTAATAAATACTTTGTTTAACCCTCATGCAAAGATAAATGAACCTTTTCAATGTGTGAAATCAGATTATATGAATCATCAGCACTCTCTATATAACCTAGACTTTGTAAATTATATCTCTCCAAACCATTTAACATGACTGGTCGTATAATTAGATACACTTAAATCAATATACTATATACATCATCACATGCTCCTTTTCTGTAACAACATTCTACTCTTACATTGTCATTGTCTAAATATATTTATTTCATTGTTGTTACACTTGAGGATAATGCCTGATATAAATGGGAAAATATATGCAATGTTTATCTGATAAGCAAATTCATGCATCACATATATATTGGTTGAAACATCTTATGGACCTTTGCATGAAGGAAGAGACTTCTATGTCTGCTCGCTTCAATGAGTTTCATTTGATTTTCAACCAATTGACTTTGTAGGACATTGAGTTCAATGATAACCTAATTTCTTTGTTCTTGCTTGTGACACTTCTTGAGTCATGGGACACTTTTTATACAGCCATGTATGCTAATATACTTAAGGATAACTAGAAACTCTAGTATGTTAAGAGTGCCTTGCTCATAGAGGAGATAAACAAAAAGAATGTGGATGTAGCCAATGTTTCTGATACTTTAATTGTTAGAGGTAGACATGATGCTAAAAGGGGTAATGACTACCATGGTAGAGACTCACAAATATCTCATTCTCACGAGTAGTCTCATAGTAAGCCCCATGGTCATAAGTCCCCTCTGACATGTCATTACTGCAGGAAGCAGAGTCATATTCGGCCATAATGCCATAATATTGTTGACATATCGAGCTCCACTCGTGATACGCCAGGGTGACCGTTGTGCATTTATGTCACCGACGTGTTAGTTGCAGACGCGGTTGGTACACCGCCCCTGAATAATAGCTACACGATAGCTATCCTTATCTACTCTAGTTTGTGGCTCAGTTAGTATGCCACCTTAGTTAGTTGAGTTTGGTTTGAGACCCATATATACAGGGTTCTTCTATTTCTTTGTAAGAGAGAGTTCTTTTGGCTTACACAACTAAGAAGAGGAAAACTGTTTTCAGCCTCCACCCTTGTGTGTCTTCCCCTATTGTGCAAGCAAGAAAGCTTCAAGCGAGACTCCTTCCTTCTCTCCCACAATCTTGACATGGTATCAGAGCCTTGTTCGTGGTAAGGAGCTCAAGAAAGCAAGCCAAGCTCGCGGTGGTCTGGTAAGAGGAGCAGTGTTGCTTTCATTTCCTGTTTTGGGAGCAGATCTCTGCAGGTAGCACAGCCGAAAATCGCAGGAGTGCATTGTCTCAGGTTGAGACGCCCTTCGCGGTGAAGCAAGAGGGCAGTATATGCTGCGGGAGAAGGGCTTTAGCCCTCGACGACCTTGTTTTTTTGATTTGAGGCCATTTCGGGGCCTGTTTTGCAGACGGAAGTTTTCTGCACGCACTCAAGAAAAGGCTTAGTTTTATGCTGTGCGACCACTGTTCTACAGGTCGGTGAAAAGTTACTGTAGAAATTGCATCGTATGCTTGTGCGCAGAGACATTGGGAGTTTCAGAATCATCCTTGGTTCCTGTTTATGCAAAATCGTCACTAGGAAGTGACTGTGTGGTCAAATACCACTTTCCCCAGTTTTGCAGATTTGCCCTTGTGAGGGTGAAGCTGTGTTTTTTGCAGTGACAGAATTTCTTGCAGTATTCTGTAATGGCGTCTGATTCTCTTTCACAGATTGTCACTGAAAAGCTTGACAAGAACAACTTCCAGGCATGGAAGTTTAGAATGACGAATTTCCTTATGGGAAAAGGATATTGGGAATTTGTTGCAGGAAATGAAGAAGAACCAGTTCTTCCTGATGTTCCCAATCAACAACAAATGCAGGCATTTAAAACATGGCATGAGAGAGCCAGGAAAGTTATGTATTGGCTGTCTATCAGTATTTCAGACTCTATGATTGTGCATATTCAGGATGCAAGTACGCCAAAGGAGGCATGGGATACTTTGTCAAAAATGTATAGCACAAATACGCAAGCCAGGAAAATGCAGCTCAAGCAAGAGTTGCATAATGTGCAAAGAGAAAGTATGAGCATCAACGACTACCACATGAAGGTGAAGAAGATTGCAGATGCACTTGCTTCCATTGGGTCGCCAGTGGAAGATGATGATTTAGTTTCCGTGACCTTGAATGGTCTAGGAAAGGATTATGCACAGTTTCGGACATCCATTTTAGTTCGTGAAAGATTTCCTGATTTTGAGGAGTTGATTGCTCTTCTAATTTCTGAGGAACAGAGAAATGGTGGTGCATCTTCTTCAGGAGGAACTTCAAAAGAAGCTGTCTTCTACTCAAATGCTGGAAGAGGTAGAGGCAGAGGTAGAGGAGGCCGATTTGGAGGCCGTGGCAGAAATCAGAATATGCAGCAAACTCAAGAAAACCAGTCCTATGGAGGAGGACGTGGTAACTCTAGAGGCAGGGGGAGCCAAAGAGGTCGTGGTGGATGGCAAAGAGGCCAAAATGCAAACAGTAATGTTGAATGCTACTATTGTGGTAAAATGGGTCATATGGCTAAAGACTGCTATAAAAAGCAGAATGACATCATGAATGGAAAACTGCAACAAGGGAATTATGCATCTTCTAGTAGACAGGGTGATGACAGAAATGAGCATTTGTTCATGGTGCAGCACATGAACAATTCTATGACAAGTGCAGAAGAAAGCAATGATGTATGGTATGTTGACTCAGGTGCATCAAACCACATGACAGGTCATGCAGAATGGATGGAGGATGCAAGGAAAATGGAAAAACCAGGATTTGTGGAGACTGGTGATGATACTGCACATCCTATTGTGCAGATTGGAAAAATTCCCTTGTCTATGCAGGGTGGGAAAAAGAAATACCTGTCCGATGTATTTCATGTCCCGAATATTACCAAGAATCTGGTTTCAGTTGGTCAAATGGTTGAACAGGGCTTGCAGGTCAGATTTAATCCTCATGGATGCTTTGTTGAGGATATGAAAAATAAAGATCGCTTGATAGCAAAAGGAAAGAAGAAGGGCAGAATGTTTACATTGGATGCAGACATGTCTGAATTGAGTGCAGCAATGTTTGCACATGGGACCGGTGTAGTTGCAGATATTGATATCTGGCATAAACGCATTGGTCATGTTAATGTACAGCGACTTAAATCAATGCAGGCCCAAAATATTGTTGCAGGATTGCCCAAATTCAAGGTTGCAGAAATGCATAAGGTATGTGAAGCCTGTCAGTTTGGAAAACAGGCAAGGAAACCATTTCCTAGACATGTTCAAGAGAGTGAGAAGCCATTGGAATTAATTCACTCTGATGTGTGGACAACTAAAGCTGCATCTCTTGGAGGCTGTCATTATTTTGTCAGTTTTATTGATGACTATAGCAGAAAAGTTTGGGTGTATTTTATGAAAAAGAAAAGTGAAGTTTTTGGGCATTTCAAAACTCTTAAAGCTATGGTTGAAAAAGAAACAGGCTTGCAGATAAAATGCCTAAGGTCAGATGGAGGGGGAGAGTACCTCTCAAATGAGTTTGCAAAGTTCTTGCAGGAGCATGGCATAAAGCAGCAATATTCATGCAGTTATACCCCACAACAAAATGGAATTGCAGAAAGGAAAAACAGGCATATTGGAGAGGTATCTCGTGCCATGCTCAATGAAAAAGACTTGCCAGATTTTTATTGGGCTGAAGCAGTTGCTACAGCAGTCTACATAATGAACAGGACTCCCACTGCAGCAATACATGGAATGACTCCAGAGGAGAGGTATACTGGTAGGAAACCAGATATTTCTCATTTGAAAATTTTTGGTTGCATTGCCTATGTACATGTGCCAGATGAGCTGAGATCCAAGTTGGATCCAAAAGCTGAGAAGTGCATCTTTATTGGTTACTCTCTGCAGCAAAAAGGGTATAGATGCTATAACCCTTCTACTCGTAAGTTTACAGTGAGCAGAGATGTTGTTTTTGATGAGATGAGTAGCTGGTATAAACCAGTAAATGTGATTGATGATGAAGATGCACAAAATGGTAATGCTACACAGAATTCACAGCAGCAGTCACAAAATATTAGTGGACCTGGAGCGTCCTCTAGCAGTGGTTCACATTCTTCGCCATGGACAGGCAGATTGAGATCAGGAGAATCTTCTCAAAGCAATGCAGATAGTGGTATGCAGGTATCACGAAAAGGAAAAGAGAAGGTTGATCAGCCCATGTTTGATGTGAATGCAGGTCACTCTTATGTGGATGGTGAATCCAGTGGCTCAGAACAGAGCATTGATGATGAGTTGGGTATTCCTTCTATTGTTACACCTGGAGTAAGGAAGACCAGGGATGTTTTGAGAGCACCTGGGAGTGAACCTACTTTGCGCAGGTCTACAAGAGCTAGGTATCCTGTGGATAGGCTGAAATATGATGGATTTACAGCCATTCACTATGCATATATGGTCAAAGTGATACAGGAACCAGAACCCACTTCTTTTGAGCAAGCCATGGGAAAAGAAAAATGGGAGAAAGCCATGGATGAAGAAATGGATGCCTTGGAAGCAAATGCTACATGGGAGTTAGTACCTTTGCCTAAAGGTAAGAATGCAATTGGCTGTAAGTGGGTTTATAAGGTGAAGCACAATGCTGATGGTTCTGTGAACAGATACAAGGCAAGATTAGTAGTCAAGGGGTATGCACAAACATATGGCATTGACTATGAAGAAACATTTAGTCCGGTTGCAAGGATGGCAACCGTAAGAGCAGTCATTGCTATGGCTGCATCAAAGGGATGGTCTTTACATCAGATGGATGTAAAGAATGCCTTCTTGCATGGTGATTTGCAAGAAGAGGTCTATATGGAGCAGCCACCAGGTTATGTGCATGCTGTTCATCCTGAGTTTGTTTGCAGGTTGAAGAAAGCCTTGTATGGCTTGAAGCAAGCACCTAGGGCATGGTCTGACAAGATAGGACAGTATCTTGTCACTATTGGCTTTCAGATTTCCAAGGCAGATTTCTCACTTTATGTGAGAAAAACAGAGAAAGGTATTATGCTGCTTGTCATTTATGTTGATGATTTGATTATGACAGGTGACAGTGATGAAGATATCCTTCATGTGAAAATGCTATTGAAGCAGAAGTTTGAGATGAAGGATTTGGGAGAGCTGCGTTATTTCTTGGGCATTGAGGTGATTAGATCACCAAGTGGGATACAGCTCTTGCAGAGGCAGTATGGATTGGACATGCTGTCCAAATATGGGATGACAGGCTGTAAGCCTATTTCAGTTCCTTTGGAGCAAAATGTGAAGCTGAGCACAGATGCAGGTGAGCTTCTAGAAGACCCTACTATGTACAGACGCATAGTAGGAAGTTTGATTTATATGACTATTACCAGGCCAGATTTGAGCTATGCTGTTGGATTGGTAAGTCAGTTTATGCAGGCTCCAAGGAAACCACATTTGGATGCGGCTAGACGCATACTTAGGTATGTGAAGTCCACATTGCAGTATGGACTATTTTATGAGACTGGGGTTCAGATACAGTTGCATGGATACACTGATGCTGATTGGGCTGGTAGTATTTCTGATAGACGATCTACCAGTGGATATGTATTCTCTTTTGGGAGTGCTGCAGTCACTTGGAGCAGCAAGAAACAGCCTACAGTTGCCTTGTCGAGCACAGAGGCTGAGTACAGGGGTGCAGCAATGGCTGCATGTGAGGTAGCTTGGTTGCATAAGCTACTTTATGATATGCATCAGTCTACAGATGGGCCAGTTGTCATTTATTGTGACAACATGAGTAGTATACACTTGGCAAATAACCCAGTCTATCATGCTAGAACAAAGCACATTGAGGTGCATTATCACTATGTGCGAGAGAGGGTTTTACTAGGTCTTATTGATCTAGTTTATGTCAGCACAGAGGATCAGGTAGCTGACATATTCACGAAGGCATTGGGCGCAGAGAAGCTGCGCAAGTTCAGAGACCTGCTTGGTGTGCAGGAATTGGAATTGAGCTCGAGGGGGAGTGTTGACATATCGAGCTCCACTCGTGATACGCCAGGGTGACCGTTGTGCATTTATGTCACCGACGTGTTAGTTGCAGACGCGGTTGGTACACCGCCCCTGAATAATAGCTACACGATAGCTATCCTTATCTACTCTAGTTTGTGGCTCAGTTAGTATGCCACCTTAGTTAGTTGAGTTTGGTTTGAGACCCATATATACAGGGTTCTTCTATTTCTTTGTAAGAGAGAGTTCTTTTGGCTTACACAACTAAGAAGAGGAAAACTGTTTTCAGCCTCCACCCTTGTGTGTCTTCCCCCATTGTGCAAGCAAGAAAGCTTCAAGCGAGACTCCTTCCTTCTCTCCCACAATCTTGACAAATATGTGCAATGATAAGTATTAAAAAAAAGGCAAAGGAAAAGTGCAAGAAAATTCTGATGATCGTAACATTGTCCCTAGTAAGTCTAGTGTCAAGATTAAAGAGATAAATGTAGTGTAGCTTGAGTCAAATGATGAGTACATCTTAGTAACTTCCTCTCTTGATGTTTCTCAACATGCATTGCCATGGGATTTGTTTCCTTTGCCCAGTGGGAAACATGCATTGCCATGCAAGTGGTTGTACAAGCTCAAGAGTACACCATGGATGCCCCAAGCCAATATATAAGGCTAGATTGGTTGCTAATGGTTTTAAGCAAGAGCAAGGTGTTGTTTTTTATAAGTTCTTTTCTCCTATAGTTAAGAGAACTACTCTACACTCGGTTTTGGCCTTAATTGTGTAGTAAGATTTGTACCTTTATCAAATGGATGTGCAAACGACTTTTCTACATGGAGACTTGTATGAAGATATCTATACGTAACAACTTAAAGGCTTTATGAAATAGGCAAGGAACACCTAGTAGTGTGCAAGTTGAGAGTCTTTATGGCAATAAGCATGCACCTAGGAAGTCTCATTCTTTTATACATTCATATGGATATACTCATAGTGATATGGATCCATATTTATACATGAAGAAGGCCCATGATGGTAGTCTTTTTATATTTGTACTTTATGTCAATGATATGCTGATTGTTGGGAGACCCATGATGAATTGAATGCTTTGAAGACTTAGCTCAATAATAGCATTGACATGAAGGTGAAAGGCATGGGGTAGACATCACATATTCGAGCGATTGCTCTAAGGAACTCCAGTACCTATCACATTAGGCATATATACAAAAGGTGCTTGAGTGATTCCATATGTAGGATGTTAAGCATATTACACATTTTTTACCTTTCCATGTGAAAGTTAGTTAGGCTAATTATCCCTAGTTAGATGAGCAAAAGGCCAAGATGGCCATGATCCCTTACACATTTGTAGTGGTAGTTTGATGTATCCCATGATAGCCACTCACCCTAACATAACATTTGTAGTGGGAGGTATGATATACCATATGGCTATACCTGGCTAGTGACATTGGAATGTGATGAAGGGTATAATGCGATACTTGAAAGACACTACAAATATGTCCATTTGCTATGGTGGCTAGGGTTTTTACTAGAGGTATTGTTTCTTGGATGTCTAGGGTGCATAAATGTATAGTCTTGTCTACTATATAGGTGGTAGAGTATATTGCAACCGTTGAGGCTTGCAAGGAGACCTTATGGTTAGTTGTCTAGTGGTAGATTGTAGTATTACTATTACTCTTACATTACATTCAGATTCTATGAGTGCTATTCTGTTGGCTAAGAATATAGACCTCCATGTGAAGACAAAGCACATTGAGGTGGGCTATCACTTCATTAAGGAGGTGGTAGAGAACAAGTCTGTTAAGCTTGTTAAGATCTTGATTGATGAGAACCTTGTAAATCTGCTCACTAAAATTATCTCAAAGGAATGTTTTGCATTCCTTTAGAAAAGTGATGGATATGAAATGAGATGACATCTATTTCTCATTCTATTGTACTCATGGACATTTGTACTTTGTCACTTTTTAAAAAATTTCTCCTCACTTGAGACACATTCACTTTTATGTGGGAGGTTATTTGGGGTAAAGGCGATTGTGCCTACACTGCCTTGTATTTATTACACACACACATCTATACACTACAAGTAGTGGGTACTTATCACTACCACTTAAGTATTATTTATCGTTTTACTAACTATTAAATAAGAAAATACCAATCACACATTGTGATTGTTGGAGTTCCTACATCTTGTGTCTTTCTCGTGGTCCCTTGCTCCATTCGCTATGGCTCACATCTCTCTTGCTTCCGCTTACTCATGCTTCCACTTGGGCTTCATCCTTTCGTTCTGTATATATACAAAAGTAACAAAAAATTTCCAAGTCTTCTCATTTTTAAGACCACCTAAGGTGAAACCAAATCATCAACATCAAACATTGCATCAATAGTTGCAAAGGCATCTACAATGCTTCTCATCTTCAAAACATACTCATTTATAGATATCTTCTCTTTTTTCAAGGTATTCACAACTCTTACTTAAGTTGAATCTTTCATGACTTTCTAGTAACTAAAAACATATTCTCAAAAGTTGTCCAAGTTACATGTGAAGTTTCTGCATTTTTGATATGTCCCAACATAGTGTTATCAACGATTGCTGCAAATAACCAATATATTACTTTTTTGTCTTTTCCATTTCATTCTTTCTATGCCTTTGATTCTTCTATTGCAGGATTACTTAACTCTGGTTTCTTTTCTTGACCTGAAATGAACTCATAGAGGCATTTTGCAATAAGGAAGTTCATCACACAGAACTTCTAGCAAAACTTCTACAATCATTCACAAAATGTACATAGTAATAAATTGGGTAGCGTTTTTAATTAAGTGCTCAATAATATATACAATTTGCAACTTGTAGATAAGATAAACCATGTATATACTTCTTGAAGACAAATATCTTAGAACTTATAGATTTTGAAAATTGTAATCTGTGTATACTAACTAGAGAATGACCGATACAATCGAAATTACAATATGCCCTGAAAGTAGTGTCTACAACCCTGCAGAGCTAAAACAAGGTATGAAATGACCTTAAATGACCAAAAACAAAGCGAGAAATCTCTAAAGGGCTTATTTGTACAATATACTCCGTTCTACTTACTCACTAAATCTCACAATAATCTTGCAGTTGCATGCTCATACGAAGGAGATGGGTAGTAGAGTTTTTCAAAAACCTTACAAGCCCTGCTAAAACTATTGAAAATGAGTGTTTTAGGTGAGTAATAGTGGCGCTATTGAATGAGAAAAGATATAGGATGTTAATATAGTTGTGAGTGCCAATGAATCGAAGATACTGTGGGAGCATCTAGCAATCCCTAAATGTGTAGCTCCACAAGTTATCCTTCGCCTCGGACAAATGCACATCACTATGTTTCTATTCTTTCCACTAAAACCGGTGCGACCTAGCTCTTATGCTTATTCTTAAGGACTTCCCCGGCCAATAGTTGGTAAACCCATGTGTCTCAACGTGAGCAACCAGCTGCATTGAAGATGTATTTGACCTTTAACGTTCTTTGTTTGGCATGTGTGGAGAGGCTCTAGCTCTATGCATTGGCGTGTTTCAAAAAAGGGCCCGTGAGAAGCCCCTCTACTATCTAGGATCGTGTGCAGGAACGGGGCATGTATTGAAGCATGTGAATCAGAGCTGTGTCCGTCGCAGCGAGGGCTAGTGGCGAGAGAGGAATGCCACTCCCACCACTAGCCCTCCATCGCAGCACGAGAGTGTGCGGGCAACGGGGTTTGGTAAACCCGCTACTTAGTACTCAGTACTGCCCTTGCTAAGAACTTGGAAAAACACAGTTTCAACGGTGGGTTAGGAGGGGCTGCTGCGGGGGTTAAACCATCTGATTGGTGGGGAAACGCTCGCGAGAGAGCCAATGACTTTTGATTTCCTATCGTCATTAATTAGCATCGTGCCGCAGATTCAGTCGTAGCTTCACCCTCTCTCTGGTGCGACCGCTAGGCTAGCTCGGATGCTGAAAACTCCACTCCACGTAGCGCTGCAATTTGCAAAATGCTGGAGTCACGCCACCCTCCTCGTCGGGATTTCTAACTTTCTGGCAGGAGACTTGCCGCCGGCGGGAGGGCGGGGAATCGCGCCATATTGGGGGCCAACATTTTGGATACCGGCGCGGCGCCCGGGAGACGCGGGATCCAATCAGGAGTCAGGAAACGCACGCAAGGCCAAGCGCAGGAAGCGCTTTCGCGCGGCGGATGAGTTGTCAAGAGCAGAAAAAGTCGGCGAATCCGGACAGAGACCTTTTTTCTTTTGAGTTTTCGGATATCAGGATGTGCGAGCTTGCGAGGAAAAGGAAATAAGAGAATATGAAATAGAAAATAAGAAATTTCCTGAACGAGGCTGTGTGTGGGGCGCATTAACGGCAGCCGAGGGGCCGGGCAGCGTGCTATCACACGATTCGTCGATCCATTTCAACCACGCCTGGCCAACCCGCTTCCTCTCTCTCTCTCTCTCTCTCTCTCTCACATATTCGCACGCCGCAGCAGCCACCTCCAGGCTCCATCACACTGCCAGCCTCCCCCCTCCCGTCCTTTCGGGTATCGAATCTTCTCCTCCACCTCGTATAAAGGCCCCAGAATCATTCTGCCCTCTTCTCAGCTCGTTTCCTCTTCCCCCCGTCTTCCTCCATCTGTCGATCTTTTATCTTGCGTCATTTCGTTGTTTGCTTCTTCTTCGTTTGACCACACAGTCTCAGGCGCAGTCTCTTCGAAATGGTTTGTGTCAGCAGTAGTTGCATCAATGTGGCTCGCCGAATCGAGCATAATGATGAGTATCAAAAGATGGTGCGCAGGGTGTTTCCTCCAAGGTACGTTCCTCTATTTGCTCTAGGTCATGCTGAACAAGGGGTAGATGGTGCCTCGTTGAGTGCTCTCACTGCAAGGGGTTTGCTGATGTGATTACTGCTGTTTCAGAGTCGTGGTGGACAACATTTCCTGCCAGAGGTTCAGCCTACTGAAGGTGAGAGAGATATATATATTTGTATTTTCCGAAGAGAAGAACGATTGCATGTAAATTACTGGCAATGCCCTAAAACTTCAAAGAATGTGGGTTAAGTGCAGGTTGACAGTGCAAACAAGCACGGACTGCTCCTGGAAGTGGTCCAAATTCTCACAGATCTTGAGCTGAACATTCACAAGGCGTATATTTCGTCGGATGGAGGGTGGTTTATGGATGGTGAGAAAGCAGTCCTGGTACATTTTGCAAGTAAGATCGCGTAGCCACGACATTTAAATTTGAAATACTGACTTCTGCTTGTGCACGCTGGTGGGCTGCAATGTAGTGTTCCATGTGACGGATGCATCCGGAGAGAAAGTGATGGACGACGAAATGATACGTTTCATTCAGAAGGTACGTATGACTTGTGAAGAGGAGATGAAGCAAATAGTCACATGTAATATCAGGCAAATCCCCATATTAATTCCCTCCTTGTTAATTAGAACAATACTATGAGCTTTTGCAATAGGTAGTCTGCATACCCCGTTAGGTGTGGTTGGGGACAGCGTGCTGCAGGCAGCGCCTTGCCCCCCATTGCACCAGAGGTAGGCATGGGGTGCATCTTCTGCAGAAGTTTATGATGTTGAACACTGTAGGGGAGAACAAAGGACAAAATACATTTTCCCCATGTGGAGAAATGTCAAAACTCCTGGCTAGTGTAAGTAGGAGATAATTGGACCTATTCTACTACAACTGATACTTGTGGAAGAATGTGGAAAGAGGCTTGAGTCACGTTTCATTGTGGCAAGCTGTATAGGCAGTAGTAGTGCTGCGTATCACAAGATGCGGTAGATATTTTCCAATGTGGGAGAAGGGACCTTCTTTCCCTTGTTTAAATCCAGTGTCTTAACATCCTGAGCTTTTGCTTGGGATTCAGTGCATACTTGCCTGTGTTCGGTTGGGGGCAGGGGCTGTTTGACCAGTCCATGGGCTTGCAGCAGTGTAGGAATTGTTGTGGGAATTTGTCGAAAAGTAGGAGGCCTAAGGCCATATCTAATGTTTCTAGTGGCCTGTGTAACCAGAGGATTGTGGACGGCGTCAATGAGCAGTTTCCGCAGAGTGTGGGAGTGCAAACGGCGAGAGAGCAGACGACGATAGAGCTGACGGGGACAGACAGACCGGGGCTGATGTCGGAGGTGTTTGCGCTGCTGACGCATTTGAAGTGCAACATAGTGGCGGCAGAGCTATGGACGCACAACATGAGGGTGGCGTGCTTGGTGTGCGTGACGGAGCAGGCCACGAGCGGGCCGGTGTGCGAGCCGGAGCGGCTGGCGCAGATCAAGGAGTCCCTGGGCCGCCTCCTGAAGGCTGACTCCGACGCCCGCTCCAGCCCCGCCGCCGCCGCCCGCACCGACGTCGGCGGCGCCGCCCTAACCCACACGGAGCGCCGCCTCCACCAGCTCATGTTCGCCGACCGCGACTACGAGGGCCCCTGCTGCCGCACCGCCTGTGACCTCGCCGACGCCCGCGTCTCCGTCCACAGCTGCGACGATCGCGGCTACTCCGTGGTCAACGTCGAGTGCCGCAACCGCCCCAAGCTACTCTTCGACACTGTCTGCACCCTCACTGATATGGACTATGCCATCTTCCACGCCATCGTCGACACCGACGGCGAGAAGGCATATCAGGTTATTAGTTCTTTCTTTATTCGTGCATTAGTCTCCCCATCGAAGACTACGACATAAATCGTCAGCTATTGTTGTGATTTTGGCTTTCGGTTCTCAGGAGTATTACATTCGCCACATCGATGGCTGCACTCTCGATTCCGAAGCTGAGCGAAGGCGAGTCATTCAGTGCTTGAAGGCTGCGATCGAGAGACGGGTCTCTGAGGTAATTGTATGTATGTTCACAACTTGCTAATCATCATATCATCATATCATAATCATAATCATAATCATATCATATCATAATGTTCATTCTACAAATTTGTTATTGCGTGAGAGAGAGAACGAGTAGGAGTCTGTAAATCGGGTTCCAGATACTTGTTGCCGGGAGACAACCGATTTTAGCACTTGGTCACTTGGCGCCTGGATCATGGGTGTCCGCCATGTGCACCAGTACACGAATCGTTGGAACGCACACCAAATCATAAATGGACATGTGACATGAACGTTCTTTAAGTTCCAGCCGGGGTCACTGGTTCGACGTCCACGCGTAAACCGAGATACAGTGTCAAGGGTACACTGGTGAGTGGTGAATGACTGGTGACTGGCTGGTCAGCACCGAGAGAGAGAGAGAGAGAGAGAGAGAGAGATCTGACTCCTGAGAGCGAGGCAGACGCCAGAGATGTAGCAGTGTGTGCCGCACATGATATGTTTAGACTTTCTAGCATCGGTACGTTGTCCTCCGACTCCTCTCCCGAGTCCCCACAGTCACCAGTGGAGTGGAGGACGTAGGTACCCAACTTGCAGGACGTCAGTGAGACTGTGAGAGCTTACTACTTACTACCCATCCCATGTGCAAGGGTTAATGAGATCTCTCGACCCTCGCGCTAGCGAAAACCACATGGGATGGCCGCTGGCGCAGCCTGGGAAGTTGGACTCCTTCAAAAATATATGTCGTTCCAAATGTATATGGTACTACTGGTAAAAAAAATTTGTAATTTAAATCGATAACAATCAGCCGAAAAGAACTCCTTGGCAATAAGGAGGTTCTCCCCATTGTTCTGGGCATAAGTTCCATCCTCTTTGAAACCTCTTATTAAAAAAAAAAAAAAAAAAGATAACAATCAGCCGAACGTAGATCAAAATTCAAATCCTTTTTGTTGCGTAACCTCTTATTCAAAAGTTATTAAAGACGGTGTTCTAATTTTTGGGGTCCAGGGACTAAGGCTTGAGCTGTGCACGAGCGATCGTGTGGGGCTGCTGTCGGACGTGACCAGAATATTCCGGGAGCACGGGCTGTCGGTGGCGAGGGCCGACGTGTCGACGAAGGGGAGCACGGCCACGAACGTGTTCTACGTGACGGACGCGGCTGGCAACCAGGTGGACCCCCGCGCCGTGGAGGCCGTCCGCCGCGAGATCGGGCAGGCCGTCCTCCGCATCCGGCCCGCCCAGCCGGCCGCGGGCAGCCCCGCCGGCGGCGGGCCGGCGCCCTGCAAGTCCCCTTCCCTCGTCCGAACCAACTCCAGCCGCTTCTCCCTCTCGTCCCTCCTCGGCAACCTCGGTCTCCTCAAATCCTGAGCCTCCACGTGGCTTCTTATGTCTCTCCACGTGGCTCCTCACGATCTATCCACGTCGCCTCATTCCCACCCTTTTCCCGGGGATGTGCAAAACCCGTTATGTGAAAGCTGTATTTTTACCCGCCTCATCCCATCTCTTCATAATGGCTTTGCAAACCGCCCTCTAGCAAACCACCCTCTAGGCTCTCGTGTATCCTCGTCTCATGCCAGTGTATATATGCCCTCTCTAAACCCTCGTTCTCCTTTACCCCTAACCTCCTCTAACAAGTTGGTTTATTGCTCTAGGGAACTATTTGCAACTTACAACGAGAATACGGCATACGTGATTAACATGAGCTATTCTTTTGAAGTCATCGTATCACCCTCAATTCGTTTCTTCACTTTTGTGTGTTTATGTTAGAATCTGTACAAAAAGTGTGAGTTGAAAGTGAATAATAGCTTGGTGGACAAAAAGCTATAGAAATGTTTAGGATAGTAAACTCAGTGCCAGGATTTTGTGCAATCCACATAATCAAAATGTTAAGTCAATTTGGAATCTCAATCTATTTCTTGGTTCTCACTTGTGTTTAAATGAGATCAAATCATGCAAGCAAGACGTTGGGTTTACTTATCAAACATTAAGGTGGAGGAATGCTTGTCAACATGGATATCCCTTGTTAAGAAGGATGTTTCATATGACTTACCTACATCTTAAAGTGAATTTGATCTACAATCTCTCCACTTGGGAGCATGATTTTACTACCTTATTATAAAGCTTTTTCCCCTACACTCAAGAAGAGAGCTTTATATAGCATTGGGAAGGAGTTCACATTTGATAACTAAGAAACAACATTTGTACAAGGTGTTTAATCAAATCTTCTTATAAATCTTTTCCCCCTATACTTGTTGTAAAGAGAGCTATATACATATTGGGAAGGATTCTACAATTGATATTTAAGCATCAACATTTGTGAAAGATGGTCCATCAACATTCTTGTAAATCTTTTTCACGTATACATTTCTAGAGAGTTATGCAATGTGCTCAATCACAAATAGTGATAATTTTTCTATACTAACCACATTAAGGGAATTTAAAACTAGGCTATTTGCATTATTGTGTACCTGTTGCTAATTCTCGGATTTAGTGCAACCTTCTAGAACAAGGTGGACCAACAACTCAGCACAATCCTCTGAGGCACGGGCTAGCAAAGGAGATGGAGAACTATTGCTTGGGCTCAAGCAGTGACGCCCAAAAGCCAGGGGGGCTTGGACTCCCAAATCTCAAGTTGAAAGCTTAGGCTCTGATGTTCAAAGCCCTCAATAGAATGGAATCATAGCAACCATGGGTGGTGGTGTTGAGGCAATGGCTATATCAAGCTAAGTTGAATGGAAAGTCCCCTAAAGGAATGGACCCTCTTCTCTCAGGTCAACGCATTGGGATCCTACAGTTGAAGGTTGCCTAGGCTTTAGTGAACTCATGGCTGGCGGTAGTAGCAGAGGCAATGTGGATGTACATAGAAGGGGGCAGAAGTGATCCCTCCCAGAATCAATCCATCTTCCTTTGTTAGAAAGCCTTTGGCTCCCCTTATTGCCCTTGGTAGGAGAGTCCCAACATTTGCAAACATGCTCATTGAGAAAGGGATGAATAGGCATGACATGCGGGATTTGATGCAATTGGAGATCAGGTCCCTTGACGAGCTAGTAGCAAGGTTCCAACTGAATGCCAGGGAACAGAGATGGATGGAGAGCATAATCTCGAGGAGAAGGAACGACTGACCAACATCAGTGAACAAGAGCAATACTCAGGTGATCAAGCTGGTGCTAAAGGCCAAAGGAGAAACACAGCTAGTCAAATGCAAGAAGGAGAGAGATTTTGCAATGAAGGACTTGTAGTTTGTCAACAAATTCATTGAGGTTCGAAAGGGCAAGTTTCCTAGGACCAAGCTCAAAACGTGGAAAAAGAGGATAAGAAAAGTGTGGATAGCTACCCCATTAGCGAGAGCTAAGTTGACACTTTGGAAGATACTAACCAACAAATTTCCCTCTAAGGACAATGTGGCCAAGGTCTTTAAGTAATCACCCATTTGCGTCCTGTGTGAAAGAGAACCCGAAACGAAAATCCATCTGTTTTGGGAGTGCAACGAGGCCAAGTAAGTGTGGAACAAGTGGACCCATGCATCGGGTTTGGATGGTTGATGAAATATAAATTAACACAAGCAATTGATATAAGTTAATTATTATTTTGTAAATTACAAATTGGAAAACGGTTTGATGAAACGTCATCCGGTAACTCAAAGGACACCGACCCGTCGTGTATAAATATGTTTTTCAATAATGGAATTGATTCACTCATTGCCTCTGTGTGAATAATCTCGTGAGATTGAGCGAGAGAGCCTGTGTTAAGTTTCCTGCATGGTATCAATAACCACGTTGGGAAAGGTACACAAGCATCACGTGATCGTTTTCTCCCATGACTGATCACCATGGCGCATGCAACGTCGTCAACACCATCTTACAAGATTGACAAGCTTAGCGACAAAAGTTACCAACCTTGGCGCACGACGATGGAGGTCATCCTTCAAAAACAGGATCTTGTTGATGGTAGTGCCCCCTGTATAGATCGGATTGATCCCCAAACGTCTCTTGACTGCACGCCAAACTTCTTCTCCACATGGACAATGCCCAAAAACAATCCATTCGCACGCAACCCACATCACACTCCGTTTGGACACAGTTGCATGAAAGCTAGGAACCCAAATTCGTTGGCAGTCAGGTACACAATCTTAAGACATTACTTAATCTATCTATGCAAAAAGATCAACAAGTAGTAAATTTTCTACAATCTTGGGGATTAAAAATGGACGATGCCCTCCTTTTGGGATTAGATCTTCCACCGCACATCGAAGCCATCCTTCTTCTTGCAGCCCTCCCACCATCATGGCAATATTTTACATCTACTCAATCAAATAAAGCCACTGTGCTAGTTCCCAGTTCAATTCCCTTAATCTTACAAGAACATTCTATGCGTCAAGCCAATCAACAATCCCACTCTTCTTCTTCCTCCTCTACATTAGCTATGTATGTTCAATCCAAAGGCAAATACCATAGAAAATCTCACCATATTTCCAAACGAAATAATTGTCCTCCGTGTAAAAATTTTAGAACTCACCCTTCAAAACCCAATTGTAGTATGAATACACCCTATTGTTGCATTTGCAATAGGTCTGGTCATATGTTTAAAGACTGTTGGCATCATCCTAAGGGCCGCACAGATAGGCCTAAAGCACAAGCCAATTGTGCCTCTAGAGGCATCTGACTCCTCTTATAATGAATTGGAGGATCAAAAACAAACAAGCACATCTCATTTTGATTATTCGGATGATGATGATGCTTTGTAGCTTTATGGCCTTCAAAGATATTCAAATCATAACGCCTCACACATGGATCCTTGACACAGGGCCCGCAAACCATCTAACAACTAACAAAGAATATTTAATTGAATATAGAGAATTGAATACACCCATAAACATTCGATTCAATAGTAATGAAACCTCCAAGCTGTTGGCATTAGTCATGCCAACATAGAGCTGACCGATGGAAAAATTGTCCTTATTCGGGACATCTACTTCGTGCCCAACCTTGTAAAGAACCTTATCTGTTAGTAAAATTACTTAGAGTTCCATCACACACAATGCTTGATTAACCATATCCTTCCAAATGGCACATTTAACATAGTTCCTTGCCCTAAATTTGACTGCCTTTATCTTTTAGGTAGAAGTCACCCTTGCCATGAATCCTATAGTGTCACAGATCTTGGTCACACAAATTATTCTACCCTTTTGTGGCACTACCGCCTTGGGCACTTGAATCTTGGAATAATGAAATATATACAAAACCATAGGTTAATTCGAAATTACATATCGCCCCATCAATGTAAAATTACATTGTGTGAAGGATGTCTTCTTGGATAGATGGTCAGCAAAAAATTTCCCCCTTATCACAATTATACCATCATCCATGACAAATTACTCATTCAGACTTATGTGGTCCTATGCCTTTTCATTCCCTTACTTGTAATAGGTACTTTCTTACCTTCATAGATGATTACACAATGTTTACCGTAGTTACATTCATTAATAACAAAAGCAGCCATATGGTGTTACAACAATTTAAACATTACCAAGCCTATGTGTTGAAAACCAATAGGGGCAAGAAATAGAGTCTCTTCAATCAGATAATGGAGGCGAGTATGTCTCCAATATGTTTAAAAATTATTGCGAAGAAAAAGATATATAACAACATCTTATAGTGCCTAAGAATCCACAACCAAATGGAATTGCTGAGCGTAAGAATCAGACACTTATGGAATCTGTGCAAAGCATGCTTATTAAAGTGGCTAGACTACCTCCATCCTTTTGGGAGGAGGCAGTTATTACGGCCTACTATATTCAAAACCGGGTATACACACACAGTGTTAAAGCTATACCCTATACCTTATGGTTCCACAAGCCCCCCAATTATGCCTCTTTACGCACTTTTGGGTCCCCTGTGTATGCATTTGTTCTTGAGACACAATGGAACAAGCTTCAAGATTATGGTGTTCATGCTCGTTTTGTTGGCTATGGAGAACCCTTTGGTATCAAAGGATACCACTTGTACGATAATTGAAAGAGAAGGTTCTTCTATGCATGCACCCTGGTCTTCGATGAGGACTCACTCCGAGTACACTTGCACACATGCCGACACACCAGTTAGATGTCTCCAGCAGCGATAGTTTCATAGATGCACATTATAATCCTTACCTCCTTGAGTCGTCTGACTCATGCTATACCTCTCCCGTGATATCCCCTTCCTGTTCTGCAATTACATGGCCTGTCAATATTCCTGCTACTGTTGGCGTGGCCTTGCCTACTGCCGTCCTAGTCACCGTCCCACTGGCCTTGCAAGCTCTACCTCTGACTGCCACAAATGGCGGTTCCACATCACACAAAGTCATCGCCGTTCTAGCCTGACGTGCCTGGACCATGGCGATAGACGCCCATCTTGTCCTCTTTGACTACGCATGAGACAACGACATGGCACCCCCAACTACCATGTCGAACAATTTAACCACTCCTTGCTTGCCAAGTAACTCCCATCTATCCTCTACTTATCACCGTGACTTGTTCAATCCATTCTCTCCCATGGATCTTGTGTGTTGGCCTTCTTTAGACTCCACTGCACCCACACATTCTTTATCTACCAATCATGTGCTTGATGTTGCTGATTCTTCCCCTTCACCAATATCCTTGTCTTTAGCTCCTTCTTTGCCTTCCCCTACGTTAGCACCTCCTTCACAAGACTCCCCATCTCAGTGCATTCGTTCTCTCACCAACTTGTACTTTGATGTTCGCCGACATCTAAGCGCTCTTTGTGCCACCCTTGATCCTGCCCTAGAGGTTTCCTTCTCCATGTTTACTGAAACACATGATTCTCTTCTCGTGTCAGAGAGAGAACTAGAGAGAGAGAAAGAGGAGAGAGAAGACTGTAGAAGACAGAAAAAGACTGTAGGAAGAGAGAGTGATGAGGAGAGAGAAAGACTAGATTTGGAGAGAGAAAGACTGGAAAGAGAAAGAAGCCATAGAAGCTGTGAGCAAGATGGGAGAGAAGAACAGTAATTATATTAATGTGTCAAAATATATGAAAAATTACATGTCCTCTCCTTTTATACCAATGTTAGTGTGACATGGTATAACATCAATATTATTTTTACACTAAATCCTTATTCCCAACTTCTTACAATCCATCCCTTCCCAAAAGTTTTTGTCCTAAAAAACAAACTTGAAAGACTAGAAAAGGATGGATAGAACAAAGTACTACTCTGTTTTTATAGCTTTACAAATGGAAAAATGAATGAAAAATGACCAACATATAGACTAAAATTGAAGAACAAAAGTAGGCCTCAGCTATATACATGATTTGAAATACTTTAAAAGTATATGGAGCCATAAAATCTTCAACAGATAATCTCAAAATGAAGTAGATAGCTTGATGTGTAAACAGACCTTGCTGGATCAAATCTGCCATAACTTCTAGTAGAAGTGTCCAAATGAGGCGTGCCATATATCAAAACGGAGCTCTTGAAGAGTACTTTAAGCCCTGTAGATATCTTAATTTTAAAAATTAGGCACGATAATTTTTTTTTCAAAACAAGGTGCTGTCCTGAACCTGTTTGCCTAAAACTAGCTCCATAATCAATAGGCTTCAGCCACTAATATATCCCTTAAGAAAGGAGACTCATCCAATATAGAATTAGGCCTCCAAGAAGCTTCCTTAGGTGGTGAACCTCTCCATTTGATCAAATATTCCATGATAGAATAAGATCGAAGCTTCTTCTCATATTGACATATAATAGCCTCTGGGATGTACTGAATAAGACCTTCTTCATCAATAGGTGGTAGCTCATCAATTATATCCACTGGATCACCATAAAAAGGCTTGAGTTGACTAACCTGAAAGACATTGTGAATCTTTGTGGAAGAAGGAAGCTCTAATCTGTATGCCAAGTCTCCAATGCGCTTAGGGATCCGATAGGGGCCATAAAACCTGTGAGCAAGCTTATTACTAGATCCATCTTTTAATGTAGAGTACCTAGACTTAGGCACCTTCAATAAGACCAACTCTCCTTCTTGGAACTCTAAATACCGCCTCTTCTCATCAGCATACATCTTCATTTGGTCTTGAGATTTCCTAAGATTCATCTTATATTGTTGAACAAGGGTTTGTACTCTTTCTAACCCTTCCTTCCTATGAGGATTGATCCTTTCACTAAAGATGACTGTGGATAAGGGCACCTTGTATCTATACAAAGTCTCAAAGGGCGAAACTCTAATACTAGTGTGGGCAGAGTTGTTATAAGCAAACTCAGCCAAGTGTAACCAAGAATCCCATGAAGTTTGGATATAATAGCAGAAATGGCGAAGATAAGTCTCCAACCATTTATTAACTCTTTCTGTCTCTGTCCATCAGTTTGTGGATGATAGGCCGTAGATGGAGCCAATTTAGTGCCCATAGATGTAAATACCGCATGCCAAAAGTTACTTATAAACTTTTAGTCTCTATCATGAACAATCACATCCATGTAGTCAAAATTTGCTCCATAAACTGACTGGCTAGTTGAGAGGTAGTAAACTAGATCTTGGTTGGAATAAAATGGGTTGCCTTGGTGAGTCTATCCACCACCACATATATATTATTCCATCCCTCCTTGGTAGTAGGCAAGCCAGTAATGAAATCCATAGTAATATGAGTCCATTTACCTGTAGGAATAGGTAATGGCTGTAACAAACCTTCTAGCTTATGGGTGTTGTCCTTATTTTGCTGACAAGGCATACACTCCATGACAAAGTCCTTGACATCTTTCCATAGTTCTTTCCAATAGAAACTTTTGCTAATCTTGTCATAGGTCTTGAAAACTTCTAAATGTCGAGCTAAAGGTGAAGAATGTAGTTCCTCCATAAATGTCCGTGTAAAAGAAGAGGTAGGAGGAATGACAATCTTGCCTTTCAACCAAATAAGGCCATTTTTGAACTGATAATGCGAGTTTTCTTCCATAAGACCTTGCTGTAATTTATGAAAAATATGGTTGAATTCTTCATCCAAAAGATAAGCCTCATGTAGCTCTTCAATCCAATCATTATGTAATTCAGTCATAGCTGAAACATTGTAAGCCCACATATGAGAAAGAGAATCAGTCACTATATTGTCTTTGCCCCTCATATGAGTGATGTTAAAATCATAATTCTGTAGTGTAGCTACCCAGCGACGCTGCTTAGAAGTAAGATTGGACTGAGTAAGAAAATACTTAAGATCTGTGTGATCATTCTGGACTCTGAATCAGCTGCCATACAAGTAATGGTGGCATTTCTTAATTGCATGCAAGATAGCCAACATCTCCTAGTCATAAACATTCATGGCCATTTCTTTATCTGTAAGCTTATGGCTCTCAAAGGAAATCACTCCATGCTCCTGTAACAAAACAGCCCCAATGCCACGGCTACTAGCATCACACTATATAGTAAAATCTTTGGAGAAGTCTAGGTATACTAAGATAGGAGTAGAGGTAAGAAGTCCCTTTAACTGGTTGAAGCTACTATCTGCAAGAGCATCCCAAAAGAAAGCCTCATTCTTCAACCTATCAGTCAAAGGAGTTGCAATAGCTGCATAATACTTGATGAATCGGCAATAGAATGAAGATAAACCAAGGAATCCTCTAAGAGAGGTAGTAGTAGTGGGTGCTGGCCAATCTTTTATACATTGCACCTTCTTGGGATTAGCTCCTGTATCCCTTTTTCACTAACAATATGTCCCAAGTATTCCACTTCAGTCTTCATGAAAGAACATTTCTTCTCATTAGCAAAAAGCATGTGATGTCTCAATACATCAAAAATCCTCCTCATATGTGCCAAGTGATCTTGTAAAGTCTTACTGTAGATCAGAATGTCATCAAAGAACACCAAGACAAACTGAAAGAGGAAATGTGTCACTAAATTGATTACTTATTACACATTCTCTATTTGATAAACTAATGCCAATAAATTAATGACTCACTTTTTTTAAAGTGTTGATGAAGATCTAGCATGGCCATGAGACCATTTAGAGACCAGTATTCCTAGTGCATCACTTAATGGGGTGATCAGAGCACTGTGACGGGGATATCTCGTACAGGCAGTACAAGTTATGGAGGAAAGAAGTTCTACGACTTGTAAGAGTGTACAAAAGAACCAAGGAGTTACACATAAATGAAGATGGATTGAGTTCTAAGAAGAGGAAGTGCATTAGCATTGTGTATATGTATTTATGTATGCATCTAGGGATGCCTAGGAATGTTTACTTGTGTGCAATGAGCATTGCATTCATTTGGGATTATCTTCTCCCCTATAAGTCAAGGTTTAAGATCTTTTCTTTCATTAAGAAAGATGAGAGAAGGAATTCTCTCACTAAGAAAGACAAGAGACGTGATTCTCTGGAAGTGAGGAGAGAAGTGATTTTCTCTTTCTAAGGTCTAAAATGATATAAGCTTTTGTGTGGAATTCAAACTTAATGTTGAGGCCCAAGGCAATCTTATGAACTCTCCTTATCTATGACTTAAGGTGGTTGTATGTACCACAAGTTAAGAGTACAGTTTAAAAAGCTATTTTTTGGAGAATCCATTTTTAAAATATCTCGTAATAGAAAAACAATCTCTAATAACAGGCCACGAGGGTTATCGAAAACATCGAGATCTACAACTTTCGTGTTGGACGTTTTTTCATCCAAACAACGCACAAAGAGACATCTCGAAATTAGTACTGTAGAGTGGAACAACCACATCTTGCATGAAGATCAACTCAACTCTCTCTCCAAGAAGAGAAGCTCTTGAAAGCCTATAAAAGAGGAGGCTCTCCTTGGGTGTAAGGGAGAGGTGAAGAAGAATCACTTTGCATGTATCCAAGAGGAGAAGAGAAGGTGCAAGTGCTACGGAAGCTCTGCTGAAATCAAGTGCTGCGGAAGCTTTGCTGAAATAAAATTCTAAGAGGAGAAGAAAAGGTGTGAGTACTGTGGAAGCTCTGTTGAAATCAAGTTCCAAGAGGAGAAGAGAAGGTGCAAGCGCTGCAGAAGCTCTGCTAAAATCAAGTGCCAAGAAGAGAGCCCTACACATATTGTGCAGGAGAGAAGGAGACTCAAGAAGGATCAAAAGGTGCCAACTTCCAAGTTGTACAAGTGTTAGCCGCTTGTATACCGTGCAAGGAACCATGATCTTGTTTCCAAGATCTACAAGTAAGAACTGGCTTATTTGCAATGGAGGAGCTTGCTCCTTGTCAATAATATAACTCCACAAAGGGGGGAGGGGAGGGACTGGCCCATCTTCCAATCCCTAGTGTGTTGCCAATTTCTCTACCTCTCTCTCTCTCTCTCTACATCTTTCTTTTCTCTCATCTATTCTCCCTTTGTGCCAACATAATATTCGCCATATATATTTTAAGTATATAAGAAAGTCGAACGTGTATCTCGGATTCTATAATAGTGGTATCAGAGCAAGTCTCTTTTTCTTTTCTCAAAGTAAAGGCAATCCTTGCAAGAAGAAGATAAAGATGGCAAAACTGATGAAGTATCTACACGTGAGCAATTACAGGCTCAATTGATAGAGTATCGTAGCTTGTTGGAGATTCCTGAAGTATGTCAATTGATTGACAACTTAAGGTCAAGGGAAGAAGCTACTTATGAAGGACCGAATCCTCCGAAAGATAGTGATACTAGAGGAAACACCATTGCACCAATTGGTGGTGAAGATGCAAAGCATCCAATTGTTGAGAAGCTTCCTAGAAGGAAGAAGGATTCTCAGGTCAAGAAGAGTAAAAAGACCTCACCTCAAGTGAGGCGGATAAGGAGGGAGTCATCTTTCTCAGCAACCAGCTACTCCCCTGATTACTCAAGTTCCTCCTCCTCCTCCTCATCTTCTAGTTTCTACTCTCTTGGTTCTAAGTCTCGTGCAATCCGTAAATGGACAAAGAGGGACCATAAGAGGAGCAAGCTTAAGAAGACTAAGACTTCCAAGTTTGGGGATAAGGACATAAAGTTTGACTCTTACTATGGTAAGAGAGATCTTGCTAAGGAGCTAGCGTTTGTCAGGCAATTTGAAGTTACTTTTTTTAATGGTAATTTCTTAGAAAAGTCCAAGCTAAGCCATGTAGGCATGCACTTGAAAGACACCACTAGCAAATTGGTGGTTGACTCTCATTTTGGAGGGAAGGAAACCTACGACTTGGGAAAAGTTCAAGAAGAAGTTTTATGCTCAGTTCTAGCCTCCTCATTTTGAGAATGATGTCAAGAAGGAGTGGGATTGGCTAGGCTAGAAAGAGCATGAAAAGGTCACTAGTTATGTGGACAAGTTTTGATCTACTCTTCTCAAGGTTACTCCTTTCATGGAGATCAGCAATGAAGAGAAGAAAAGGAAGTTTGAAGCTGGCCTACTCCCTCATTTACAGAGAACCATGAAGGTGTATCCACATGAAACCTTATCTCGCATGATGGAGTCTGCCATCATAGCTGAAAATTTGCATACACCTGGTACATCTCAAAAGTTGGAGATGAGTTCTTATAGAGCTAGACAAGAGTAGCTCTATGATCAACCAAGAGACAAGACTAATCGAAGAAAACCTACCTTTACCCATGACCGATATTCAAAGCCAGATGGTAACAAGAAGAAGCGCAAGTATCTCTCACCCTCTAAGATACAAAAGTACAAAGGGGAACGAAGGTGCTTTCTTTATGGTGAGTTAGGGCATATGAATCTTGATTGTCCTCACAAAATGAAGGAAGAAAATGTGATTAAAGATCCTCCTTTGCCATCCTCAAATTCTGTTCCGGATGTGCAAGCTAACATTGATTCAAATGAGAATACAAGACAACTCTTAAAGGGTTGGGGGACCCTCAACAATCAACAAGTTTTGATACTCTTTGATCCAAGATCCATAGATAATTTTGTGTCAGTAGATACTCTTGAAAGGCTACAAATTCCACCGGATCGATTGGGAACACCAATTGGATCAAGTTCGGCATTTGAAGGACTTACAACCAATTCTACTCCTATTCAAAGGAAGTTGAATCTTAGAATTGGGGATTGCCATGACCAAGAATCTTTTCTACTTGCACCCATAGGTAACTGTGATGTTATCTTAGGCATGCCTTAGCATTACAAGATTAGACCTCTTCTCGATTTTGTTAAGAAGACCCTTGCATTTCAATTCAAGGGTCAGAACATAGTATGCATTGCTGATGCTAGAGATTGGCATGCGCCAATGGTTAGTCATGTTAGCATTTCTAGAGAAATGAAGAAAGCTATTTCTACGTACATGATTTTTGTGAGAGAGTTAAAAGAAATTAATGATTCAAGGGCACTTAGTGCCTCTAATGAACACACAGTACCAACTAATACTTCTAAGTCTCAGACTTTAAAAGAACTCCTCTCTTTAATTGATCAAGCTAGACATGATTTTGTTAAACAATATGAAGATTGTTTTAGTGTTTCACTCCCAGGAGAGTTACCTCCTAAGCGTTCGAAAGATCACACAATTGATCTTATCCCAAGCAGTTCACCACCTAACCAACCGCCTTACCGAGTAAGTGCAAGTCAACAAGAGGAGATCCTAATACAAGTAAAAGAATTGTTGGAAAAAGGGTTAGTTCAACCTAGCTCTTCTCCATACTGCTCTCCAGTCTTACTTGTTCAAAAGAAAGACGGTTCTTCCCGTATATGCATAGACTACAGATCTTTGAACAAGATCACAATCAATAATCATTTTCCTATCCCAAGGATAGATGATATATTGGATAAGTTGCAAGGGGCTAGTATCTTTAGTCGCATTGATCTCAAGAGCGGCTATCACCAGATATGGATAGCACCTAAAGATGTTCATAAGATAGCTTTTCGTATGACATTTGGATTATACGAGTTCTTAGTCATGCCATTTGGTTTGACTAATGCACCCACCACATTCAATCGAATGATGGAGAGAATTTTCAGACCTCACTCAAAATTCATAGGTGTTTTCTTTGATGACATTCTAATATTTTCATGGTCTGAAGATGAGCATAAAGAACATATATCTATTGTTTTTCAAGAGCTTCGCAAGCATAGACTACAGGTCAATGCTAAGAAGAGTGTATAAGAAGCTGGAAAGAAGATATGTTTAGTGTAGTATTAATAATAATACCTTGTCACATTGACATAGGTATAAAAGGGAGAGATATGTAATTTTTCATATCTTTTGGAGTATTAATACATTAGTGTCTCTTACCTTACCTTCTTTTCATAGTCTCTATGGCTTCTCTCTCTCTTTTCTTGTCTTTCTCTCTCTCTTTCTAGTTTCTCTATCCTTGTCACTTCTTTCTCTCTCCTCTACTTTTCTTTCTCTCACCACATAGTTCTCTCCTTGAAAAGTAGTATCAGAGCATTGGTCTTTGATCCATTTTCTTCTCTTTTTCTTCATATTCAGTCTTAATTTTCATCATAAAAACTAATTTCAGACAAGTACCACAAGTACAAGACATGGACAGTGACTAGTAGTGACTTGTAGAACATCTATAGTTGAAAGTTAACAAATCTAGATATCTTTGAAGATGGAAGGAATATATATGGTGGTGGATGGACAAAATAGTAGGTCATAATTAAATTTTCATGCAATTTTTGGAGGTACTTGGTAAAATAGGGGCTAATTTGACTTGGAGAAGACACAAACCTCAGTTACTTTTTGAAGTAGAACTTTTTTCTCCTTCTCTTTCAAGCTTTTGGTCGAAGCTTCTATGGTGGCTGCTAAGAAATTCAATATCCTGCTCTTCAGTGACCTCTTCTTTGAGATCAATGTTATGTCAAGAAGTCTCTATGAGAATGGTGGATAGCCCATAGATATGGACTCGGGATGGCGCATGAAAGCCACCAATAATTCTTCTTGCAATCTCTATGCAGCATGTCCTTATGTACATGTTACTATTGGTAATGTAAAAGATGAATTTCATTTCTTTATTCAAGATTCCTGTAGCTATCCTATCATTCTTGGTCAACCTTTTATTTCTAAGTCTCGTTTGGAGACAAAGGCCCTTGATGATGGCTCATCATATGCTCGGATAAGAAGTAAGGATAATGACAAAGCTATCCAATTTCTGACTGTATGTGTAGAGATCAATTGACATCCTGTGCCTCCTAATGCCCAAGAATTTAAGGGTTTTCGGGTAGCACTGCTGTAAGTGGAGGCTATGGCAGTGCTTCATGTCATAAAAATGTGCTTCCACATGTAAAGGGGGCTATGCCAAAAGCTGACTTACAAGTATTTATGGCCAACAGTGTGGGCTGTTATAAACAGTTTTCAGCCATGAATAGGACTGAAAGAAAGCATTTATGTCATGTGGAATGGGAGCTGAAGCAAGTTGATGTTTTGGTAGAAAATGAAGAAATTTTAGGACTATTTTATGGGCTGATTTATAATGATACATTGGCTGAAATAGATACAGTTGTTCATGCAGAAAATCAGGCTGAAAATCAGTCCATACAAAAAAGCTTGAAAGAGAAGGAGAAAAAAGTTCTACTTCAAAAAGTAATTGAGGTTTGAGTCTTCTCCAAGTCCAATTAGCCCTTATTTTATCAAACACCTCCAAAAAATGCATGAAATTTTGATTATGACCTACTATTTTGTCCAGTCACCACCATATCTATCCCTTCCATCTTTAAATATATCCTGAAGCTTCTATGGTGGTTGCCAAGAAATGCAACATCCTCCTCTTCAGTGATCTTTCATCTTGTCTGACCATGGGACAATGATTCTTCAGCCTTTGAGCATTAGATAGAGCACCATAGTGTGAGTAGTGAATGAAGCACAAGCATCAAGAAGTAGTCCAAAAAATGTGTCAAAATTTGCACTAAATTTTTGCTCTCTGTCCAGTCCACACCATGAAACAACCACTTAGCTTTAGATTGCTTATCATCTGAACCATTATTTGGCATTGTACTCAATAGGGATAAGCCCTTGAAAGTCACTAATCTTTATTTTTCCTCGCTAAAACCCTAATACACAGTAAGGTAGCCATAGCTTTAGACCGGGAAGCTTCAATTTCTTCAATCTTTGGCTCTTCTCGATCTTCAAAGCTTCTTCATCATCATTTTGGAGCAGGATAGAGTTCAAGATTGAAGACATTGCAATGATTTAAGCATATTGAGGTTCTTGAAGCTCATATTGAAGGATTATTTTGGGGCCTTTCTTCAAGAAACTTGAATCTTCAATATTCAAGTGTTCAAACAAGCCTAGGGCATTGATTCTTCATAGATTCAATCATACTTGAGCTTATATGGGCTGATCTTATAGACTCTTCAAGCTTTATGATAGATTCATGGTGGATTATGGAGGGCTCTTCTAATAATTGGACTGAAGCTTGCATCAAACATCTTCTTTAAGCTTGATTAAGGTATTCCACTTGCTTAATCTTTAAAATCTCTCAATATCCACTTGCTTAAAGCTTTTCAATTATTGATGGGAGATTATTGGTCAATTGATTCTCTGAATTGATCAATAGATCAGAGATTAGTGCTCTTATAATTAATTTTAGTATTTATTTTCATTATTCCATCATGGATATCATTTACAATGTCTTGATGTATAACCCTGACTTGATTGGCTGATTTTCTTCACCCAAGATTGAAATATTGTACAGGGTAAGTACTTGTAATCAATGAGTCATTGAATTGCATTGGTAAGACCCTTAGTCCCACCAATCATTTCTTAATTTTGAATTTTCATTGATTAATCATTATATCATGAAAAATTGAATGAAAATTTTAGTAATGCATATCATGCTGAAATTGATTAAAGTAGCATGTTACTATCATGTTGATATGCCCACTGAGGAAAAAGGTGGATGCTGGGGGAGATAGTGAGACAATAGAGAGGTAACCCTCCCCCACTATTAGAGATCTTGAAGGGGTGCAACCGACCAACCCGAGGGGAACTTTGCCTATCTCCTAGTGATTTGGAGTTCGTATAGAGAGCCTGGCCTACCGTTTTATCTCTCACATAGGTGTAGCAAGTGGAGAATTGAAGATTGAAGCATTCTCAAAGACTCAAGTACCTTAAAGATCAAAATAGGGTGAAACAAGGATTTTATAAGATATTGCAGGGTATATACAAGTTATTACAGGTACCATCTTCATCACTCAAGTATAGATGTAGGTACTACAAGTTTCCCACAAGTCCTATTTAGCTCCCCATAGGGTTTGAAAACCATTGGATACTACCATTTTTCTCTTATAGGTGGAAACACAGTACTTACATGTTAAAATAGGGTGCGTGCTTGGACAGTTTAGTCTCAAAGATTAAATTGCAAATTTTTTTGCCCTAAACTTGTTATGACATGCTATAGCTCATCTTGAAGACATCATGATTGGCTCCATTTTGAATTAAAAAATTTGGGAATCAAAGTTTCCTAGCTCAAGCTATAGCCAATTTTCTAACAGGGGTACTGCAGGACTGCACCAGTATATGAGGTCATAAGGGAAAGAGTAAGGCTTAGGATGGATATGCTCAGAAACTTAGAGATTCTATGCTAGAAAATACACCTTAAGAGAGCCTTAAAGAGCCTCAAATGCAAGGAGAAATTAGTGCACTTAATAATACCATGTGTGAACGTGAGAGTAGGTATGCTCAAGGACATATGAAGCTATTATCTAGAGTTGAATAGATGCTATTGTCTACTAATCAAACGAAGTCTTCCATTGAGAAGTTCGTGGATTCCACTATCCAAACAAAGGCTTCGATTGATAAATTAGTAGAGTCCAATCTCAAATAAAGGCTAAATTCTTGCACAATGGATGTAAATACAAATGGAAACCAAGGAAGCTAGGGAGAAAGCTCATTCAAACAATAATCCCTCAGTCGTGTCCCACTTTAGCCACCTAACCAAAATGGCCAAGGTCAAGGAATCATTGGACGAAGGGCCATTCTCAATAGTCAATATCAAGTAGGTGAGACTTCACAAAGGCATGATGACTATTTGGATAGTATGAATTGTGATAATTCCCAAGCTTATGAACTGAATCCTCAACCCCCTAGAGGTCCTCTACCATCAGAAAGGTTTCACACTAGTTTTAGTCACTTTTGGAAGTATACTATTTTATTTTGAACGTTCAATGCCTACTAACCATGAATAGTCTATTTTGGGACAACAAATTTTTCATAAAAGGGAGTTGAAAGATAAAATCATTTTGACAAAGTACAGTGGGTAGTCATTTTCACTATCTAATCTACATGAATGGATTTCAAAATTAGAATCCCATTTTGATATATTCGCTAGAAATGATGATATGAAGATTCATTTTGCATCTTTACATTTGGAAGGATTTGTGCATACTTGGTGGAGATACATCAAGAAAGAGAACATACTTGTAGAGAGTTGGGATACATTTAAGTCACTTATATGACTGAAGTCTTTGTCTCTCCTCCTAAAAAAGGAAAATTTGCATGGAGATGTTATGGATTAGACCAAAGAGGCCTAAATGTACATGATTATACAAACCAATTCCTTAACCTTATTATGTATATAGAAAGAATTAGTAATGATGAAGCTAAATCCACAAGTATATGTGTGGTTTAGAAACTTCTTTATCAATTGATGTTATGGCACAAAACCCAACCAATCGTTTCAAAGCTATTGAGCTTGTGGAAGTTATGGAAGGAAGTATAGAAGAGAGTCTTTATTTCAATCTAGTTATGGACAACTAATGACTGTTTTAAAACAGGGACAAGTTGGCAATATTTATGGTAGCAATCATGCACCAAGTGGGAGCTTAAGAGTATCAACGTTCAATGCTTCAAGACCTCAATGCAATTTCAAAATAGCAAACAGTCCAAGGGTGGATTTTAAACAAGGGGATAAAAAGTTTAGATCTATTTCAGCCAATATGAATCCAAAGTCTATTTCTATGCCCACAAGTTTCTTTATAGAAGTTGGCTGAAAATTATGTAGCAAAAGTAAACATGATTACTTTGGAAATGGGGCCCATAGATGTTGTACTTAGGTGTGATTGACTGATGACATTAGGAAAAATTACCATGGATTTCTCACAGCTATATATAGAATTTATCTTTGATAGACAACTCATCCATCTCTAGTAAATTAGATTTTTAGCTTATCACTATTCAATAACTCAAGGAGTACAAGAGGTGCTCATAGATTTTTGTTTTGCACTTGAATAAAGGGGTTGAAGATTAGTCCAAAAATTCAGCAGATCATCAAGCTTTGAAAGCTCTTCTTGAGGAGTAGAGGGTTTTGTTTGAAGTTCCTACTTCATTGCCTTATAAGAGAGCAGTAGATCACCCTATCAATTTGGAGCCCAAATCAAAGCTAATTAATAAGCCATCCTACAGATTGTGTAAGTGTGAGCATGAAGAACTAGCCAAGTAAATCAAGGAGCTTCTAGAGATGGGATTCATTGAACCTAGTCCTTCACCTTATGCATCTATGGTCTTGTTAGTAAAGAAGAAAGATGGATCCTTCATGATGTGTATTGACTACAGGGATCTAAACAATACCACAATGAAGAACATGTACCCAATACCCGAGTTAATGATTTGGTTGATGAGCTCAAGGGGGCTAGATTCTTTACCAAGATTGACTTGGGGTTATGGTATTATCAAATCCGTATGTGAGAGGGTGATGTAGTCAAGACTGCAGCCTTTAGGATTGATTGAGGGCTATACCATTTTCTAGTTATGCCATTTGGACTTACTAATGCCCTAGCTACCTTCTAGAGTCAGATGAACAAGATTTTGCAACCTTTTCTCTTTTAGTTTATCCTAGTATTCTTTGATGACATCCTGATTTACATCAAGACTCTATAGGACCATTTATCACATATGAGGAAGGTTTTTTATGTATTGAGGCATCATAGGATCTTTGCTAAGGAGAAGAAATGCTCTTTCATGCACACTAAGGTGGAGTACTTGGGCCATATTGTCAATGTGAAAAAGGGATACATGCTAATCCCAAGAAGGTGCAATGTGTTAAAGATTGACTAACGTCTACTACCACTACTTCACTTAGAGGGTTTCTTGGTCTATCCTCATTTTATCACTAATTTATTAAAGATTATGTGGCTAGTGTAGCTTCTTTGACTAACAGGTTGAAGAAGGAAGCTTTTTTTTGGGATGCACTTATAGATAATAGCTTCAACCAATTAAAGAAACTCCTTGCTTCTGCTCCTATTCTAGTATACTTGGATTTTTCGAAAGAGTTTACCATTCAGTGTGATACCATTGACTGAGGCACAGGGGTTGTTTTGTTATAAGAGCATGGAGTGATTGCCTTTGAAAGTTGCAAGATTACAGATAAGAAGATGGATGTGAATGTTTATGACCAAGAGATGTTGCATATCTTACATGCGATAAAGAAGTGACACCATTATTTGTATGGCAGTCAGTTAGAGTTCAAAGTGATCATAGGGTCCTAAAGTATTTCCTCACTCACTCTAATCTTGCTCCTAAGCAATGTAGGTGGGTAGTTACTTTGCAAAATTATAATTTTACCATTACTCATACGAGGGGCAAAGACAATGTAGTAGTTGATTCTCTTTCTCTATGTAGGCATATAAAGTTTTAGCTATGACTAAGTTACATAGTGACTAGATTGAAGAAGTACAGGAAGTTTATCTTTTGGATAATGAACTTAGCCATGTTTTTTAGACATTACAACAAGGTCTCATGAGGAAAAACTCACATTATCAGCTTAAAAATGGCCTAATCTGGTTAAATGGCAAGATTGTTATTTTCTCTACTTTATCTTTTACACGAAAAATTATGGATAAGTTGCATTCTGTGCCTTTAGCTGGACATTTTGGAGTTTTTAAAATTTATGATAAGATTAGCAAAAACTTTTATTGGAAAGGAGTGTGGAAAGATGTTAAAGAATTTGTTATGCAGTGAATGCCTTGTAAGCAGAATAAGGACAACATCCATAAGCCATGTGGTTTGTTGCAACCACTATCTATTCCTGAGGGAAAGTAGATGCACATTATCATGGACTTCATTACTGGTTTGCCTACCACAAAAAAGGGATGGAATAGTATATATGTGATAGTAGATAAACTCACCAAGGTAGCCCATTTTATTTCTACCAAGATACTGCTTATTGATCCACATGTGGCTAGTCAGTTTATGGAGCAGATCTCTAGATTACATGGATTACTGCATGTGATTGTTCATGATAGAGATTCAAAGTTCACGAGTAACTTTTAATAGAAGGTATTTAGCTCCATGGGCACTACATTGAATCCTTCTACAGCGTATCATCCACAAATTGATGGTGAGATAGAAAAGGTAAACAAGTGGTTGGAGATTTATCTTTGTCATTTATATCATGATGTGTAGCATTCATGGGATTCTTGGTTGCACTTGGCTGAGCTTGCCTACAATAACTCCACTCATGTTAGTATTGAATGTTTACCCTTTGAGGCTATGTACGATTATAAGGTGCCCTTATCCACAGTCATTTTCAATTAGAAAAATCAATCCTCATGGGAAAGAAGAATTGGAAAGAATATAGACCATTCTTTAGTAGTGTAAGATGAATCTTAGAAAGGCCCAAGATCAAATGAAGATATATGTAGATGAGAAGAGGAGACCCTTAGAGTTCCAAGAATAATAATTAGTTTTGCTAAAAGTGTCCAAGTCTTGTTACTCTACCTTGAAGGATGGATCCAATAACAAGCTTGCTCACATGTTTTATGGACCCTACAGGATCTTGAAGCTAATTGGAGACTTGGTATATAGATTGGAACTACCCTCTTCTACTAAGATTCATAATGTATTCTATGTCAGTCAACTCAAGACTTTCTATGGTGCTGCTGTGGATACAATTGATGAGCTTCCATCTATAGATGAAGAAGGTCTTATTTAGTACATCCCTAAGGTTGTCATAGGTCAGCGTGAGAAGAAGCTTCACTCTTGCTCTATCATTGAATATTTGATTAGATGGAGAGGTTTACCACATGAAGAATCTTCTTGGAGGCTTGAATCTATATTAGATGAGTTTTCTTATCTATGAGATACATTGGTGGCTAAAGCATAATTATTGTGGAGCCAGTTATGGTGTAGACAAGGTCTTAACAGTAGTCTATTTTGGAATAATTTTTATTCTATAAATTTTTTAGAATTTTGGCATCTACATAATCAAAATATCTTCAAGAGAGCTACATTTTGACATGTGGCACACCTCGTTTGGATACTTCTACAAGAAGTTATGGCATATTTGATTCATTATTAGGTCTATTCTTACAGCAAGTTATTTTCTTCCTTTAAGTCTATTTCTTGAAGACTTAAAGGCTCCAAACTCTTTTGAAGAACTCATGATCATGTATATAGCTTAGGTTTACTTTCATATCCTCATTTCAGTTCATATGTCTTCAATCTTTCATTCATTTCCCTACTTTGTATAGCTGAAAACAAAATAGTACTCTGTTTCATCCATCCTTCAACTCTTGTAATTTTGTCTTTGTGGGAAAAAATCTTTGGGATGGGATGGATTATAGGAAGCTGGGAAGAAGATATGTTTAGTGTATAATTAATCATAATATATTATCATACTGACATAGGTATAAAAGGGAGAGACATGTAAATTTTCACATCTTTTAGAAAATTAATACATTAATATCTTTTAACTTACCTTCTTTTTTATAGCTTCTATAGCTTCTCTCTCTTTTTTTATCTTTCTCTCTCTATTTCTAGTATTTCTCTTTCCTTATCACTTCTTTCTCTCTCCTCTACTCTTCTTTCTCTCTTTAATATCATGTAACTTTTGCAATATATATATTTTTTCTATAGTTTGGTCATTGATATCATGTAACTTGTGCAATATATATATTTTTTCTTTTTGCAATCCCATTTTAATGTGGAGTATATCTACAAAGTAAACTCTCTCTTTATCCCATAAGACCTCAAAAAGTCACTAAACTCATTAGAGAGGTACTCTCTCCCTCCATCTGACCTTAAGCACATAACTTTCAAGCCTATTTGAGTTTTAAATAACAACCTTGAAAGTTTTGAAGTGCTTAAATACATCACTTTTTTTCTTCACAAAATATATTTATAACTTTCTTAAATAATCATTAATAAATGTGAAAAAATATTTATTGCAACCAATATATATATTTTATGTAGGCCCCCCAAACATCTGTATGCACAACATTGAGTATATTTTTATTCACATCTTTATCATGCAAAAAAAATTATCTTTCCTACTTACCAAACTGACATACTTTACATACTTTATGAAATTGTGCAACTCTAAAAGCAAGCAACTTTATAACCAAGCAACTTTATAACCAACCCTTTGGACTGCATTAATTTCAATGTTTGCACATTTTCACATCCAATACATTTGTACCATATTTTAATATCTGTAACTACTCTTTTTTTTCACATATATAACAACATTCATAGTAAAAAGTTTAGCATCTAAAGTGAACATGTGGCTAACTCTACTTCCTTTCGTAACCAACGTACACTTATCATTAAAATCCTCCATAAAGTAGCTTTTTGCATTAAAGTAAACTTGCAACCCCCCTTGATCTACCTTTTGACTAATGAATACTAAATTCTTTGTGATGGATGATACACGTAATACATCTGACAGAGTCTTTGTCCGTCGACCATCATGCAAGAACAAATTGTCAAGAATCTCAATGTGGGGTTGATCATGGTGTGTATAACATGATTGGCATATAATTATGGTGGATTGTAATAGACAAGGAACTCCATGGCTATAAAGAGAAGACACACAATATGCACACTCAAATGTTCTCTCTTCTTCTTCTTTTTCATTGCATAGACTGGTTACATATATAAAGGAGGAGATACCCATCAATGATCCCTCACACTTTCCATGTGTGTCCCCATGTAACACCATACAACCCACACTTTACATGTGTGCCCTATGTGGCACACTTTACTCCACATCTCTCATCCATATTCATGCACCATATAATCTTAAGCTCATAAGAGTGCTTTCACATATACACACCCGCAAACACCAAAGTTTACATGCTCAACACCCCCTCTTAAGCGAGGTGTTTACTTTACCTTATCACCCATCCAATGTAGCATTGCATGACCATACTCCCTACCTCTCATAGCATTGCATGACCATACTCGCTACCTCTCAACACTCAAACCTCGACTCTGATACCATGTCAAGAATCTCAACATGGGGTTGATCATGGTGGACTTATATGTGTAGATATCATTGTATGTGGTTTTCTCAAATTTAGCCTTAGTATGTTTTAGCCATTCTTTCCTTAAAAATCTTGCACACTTATTATTATGTTGGTTCACGATTTCAAGGGAGCTAAAAAATCTTTTGAGAATTATGAAGAGGCCATCAAATGAAGGATCTTTGTATAATGGAAGCTAGAAATGGAGCTTTTCAGCACGAGTCATGGAGCCATTGTCAACAAAGAAGCTGCTAATAGAAGGCAAACGTATTTGGTTGTTTTTTCTCTCCAGTTACTATTTTTGAGCATGGAAGAATGCTCAAATAAGAGAAAGGTTGTTGTTTGTGGACATTGTTGTCTTGTTGGCTCTTGCTATTGAGAAAGGAGCATGTAAAGATGCATATGGTTGCTATCATTGGTATGGCAAGTGGTGTTGGATTGGTTGCAATCCAAGTTGGAACATGTTGGTTGAGGCATGTCTCATATGTACGCTCAAGGATGAGTATGAAGAGTGGAAGCAAGGAAGGCTTTTACACATTGGCACCTTGAAAGCTTCTCAAGAAGAGAAGCATGCGAAAGGCAACCTTGAACGTGTATGTCAAAACAGAGAATGGAGACCTACAACCATGGCGAAAAAGATTGTACTTGTGGAGATGAAAGAGAATTACTTGCACCAAATTCATCTCCTATGATCGAAACAACTCCACCGATGGCAAATTAGAGGGGTCCCTGCGTCTGCCATCGCGTAGATTTTTGGTCGACAAGCAACGTGCTAATCTTGCTTTTACAAGGGAAGAGAATGCATATCACCTGCGAAAACCTAATGGACCCGATCCAGAGGGGCTAAGGGTTTCCCGCAGATAAAAAGCAACTGGGTGTGTGTTAAGTGTCTGCCTGTCTCTCTCTGTGTGCTTCTTTCACAATGAGACTGGAACGGATTCAGCAAAAGCAAAAGGCAACCTGCTTAGATGTATCCCTCTCGTAGAAGACGAATTGAATCGGGACAGGTCAAGCAGACCCTGCACGTTTGCATGTGCAAAAGGGGGATGAGAGGAAGTTATTTAGAGCCCCAGAATTGAGAGAGAGAGAAGAAAAAGCAGCGGGGGAAGAAGAAGAAGAAGCAAGGGGGAGAGAGAGAGAGACTCTTGTTTTCTCTCTGCCAGGGAGAGAAGAAGAAATAGCAGAAGAAGAAGACAGCGTCGAGGAAACGATCCGCTTGGGATGAGGATGCAACATGTGTGTCAAGATGACAATATAGCTTTGATACCATGTCAAGAATCTCAACATGGGGTTGATCATGGTGTGTATAACATGATTGACACATAATTATGGTGGATTGTAACAGACAAGGAACTCCATGGCTATAAAGAAAAGGCACACAATATGCACACTCAAATGTTCTCTCTTCTTCTTCTTTTTCATTGCATAGACTGGTTACATATATAAAGGAGGAGATACCCATCAATGATCCCTCACACTTTCCATGTGTGTCCCCATGTGACATCATACAACCCACACTTTACATGTGTACCCTATGTGGCACACTTTACTCCACATCTCTCATCCATATTCATGCACCATATAATCTTAAGCACATAAGAGTGCTTTCACATATACACACCCGCAAACACCAAAGCTTACATGCTCAACACAAATGAACGTTTTCAATGTGCGAGAATGGGTGATATGGATCGTCTCCCATTTGCACATACTTGGATTTTATTATCTCTAAAGTTTACATGGTCTCCTGAAACTTGCATTTCACTAAATTGTTGATTTAATCTATTTTGTTGGTTATCATGAGCATGTCCCATGTCATGGCCTCTTGAAGAGGATCTACTACGTCCTTTTTCTGAACTTGAGTAAAATTCTTGGACACTAAATGTTGATCTCTTCAATGATCATGAGAGATACCAACTCATAAAAAAACTAGAAATGACTTTCATACATACACAGAAGTGACAAAGGATTTCTAGGCATTCTCATTGTTAAAGCCACCCAAGGTACATAAAATAAATCATTATAATCAAGCATTGAATCAATAGCTACTACGATGTCTACAATGCTCCTCGCTTTCAAAATATACTCATTTATAGACATCTTTTCTTTCTTCAAAGTTTTCAACTCTTGCTTGAGTTGAATTTTCATGCTTTTGTATTTACTGAAAATACATGATCAAAGATTGTCTAAGATGCATGTGAAGTTTCTATATTTTTAATATGCCCCAACATGCTAATAATGATTGCAGACATCCAATACATTGCCTTCTTGTCTTTTGTATTCCATTCTTTATATGCCTTTAATTCTTCTACAATCACAGGTTTACTTAACTATGGCATCTTTTATTCACCTGAAACAAGCTCATTGAGGCATTTTTCAATAAGGTAGTTTGTCACACGAAACTTCCATGATGGGTACTTGTTCTTGTCTAGCTTCTTAACGATGATTTTCCACTATTCTTAGCCATTATCACAAAATTGATACAAAATAGCAAGCAAGTCTTCTACAACCTTTCACAACAAGTGCACAGCAACATCGAAGCAGGATTTTCACTGATTGTTGAATAGTACTTGTAATCTATAACTTGTTAGCAGATAAAACTTGTGTTTACTTTCAGGCAAACATCTCAAAACTTACAGATTCAAAATCTATAACATGTCCATCCTCTTTCAGTTGACACAACTGAACTTGTAGTATATCCTAAATACTATCTATAACATTGTGAGCCTAAAATAGGGCTCAAAAAAACATCACATAACAAAAAAAATAGGTTTGATTTGTAGAATATACACTACTTTTCTTGCACTCTAAATCTTATAGCAATCTAGGAATTTCACTCTACCCTAGTTTTGGTGCCTCCACATGCACTATCCATGAGAAAGAGTGGAAGAATGGGAGAGCTTCTTACCTATTGCTTACTTGCTTGAAAATCCTTACTTCTTCTCCTTCACTTCATCCTTCAAAACTAGCCTCTCTCAGTAAGGTTACTCAGATACCATGTCACAAATTGCATAGTGGGGGGACTTGCTTGAGATGATGCGGCAAACACATACCATATATACAAGAGAAAGCTCACTCAAGAACACAAGAGGAGAGATAGAGGCTAAAACATTTTTCTTACATTTTTTTCTTTTTCTTTTTCATGAAATACAATATACACACAGTATAGATAAGAAACAAGATAAAGAAAGGAGGCCTATTAAGTCAAACAATGCATAATAGACTATACTAATGGACTGGCACTATAACTATGTCAGTTGTGTGTATGTGCAATGAACTAAATATAATAAGTGATAAGACAGTTGCCATGTGAGGATCATAATGACCACCAACATACTAAGTATAGATGTGCAAACCCATCTAACCAGGCACTCTATCATCAATGTCTACACATGTTGAGCTTTCCATCTCAACAGTGTTAGTGTTTCAAGCCTCACTTGGCATATAGAGACAAAAGGTTTTCCTTATGCTTGTACTAACTATGGTATATGGGTCCCACATCCTTGTGGCTTACGTTTAAAGGGACATCATGGATTAATGTAGTCATGCATCTAACTTAAGTGGTTTATAACTTGTATTTTTCACTTTGTGTCAGTTTTCCAAGCCTTGCTGTGCACACAAAGACACAAGGCTTTCTTTATATGTACACTATGCATTGTACCTAGGGTCCCATGTTCTTATGACTTGGCACTAAAGCAACACTATGATTAGTGGAGTCATGTATCTAACTTAGGTGGTTTATAGCTTATACTTTTCACTTTATATCGGTATCCTAGACTTACTTGGCACACAAAGAGATAAGGCTTTCCTTATAGCTACACTAAGTGATGGAACCTAAAATGGGCGGCACTGGCTAAGGCACTAGTCGGACCTCATGCCCTCAACAGACAACCCCACCACACCACACGGCCTTGCGGACCAAGAGCACCTGTCGAGGGATACACTATCCTAAACACTAATCACTGCACATTTATAGTCTGTAATCCAACAGATGTTCCCTTTTTCCATCTCCTCAGAGGGAGATTATACATATATCGGTAATAAATGCCACATATCACAGACACAAGGGCACCCCACTGGTTGATTGCCGTGGCTCTACTGTAGCTCTCCTACATCTTGGGGATTAGCCCCTCGATGCGTTGCTTCCACACATAGACACATTCAAAACAATCTCCCCTCTTAGTGCCAATATATTAAACGTTCCAGGAATGCACTTATCCTCACTTATCCATCCCCTTTGACCCATCGTCTAGACCTACAGCCGAGTTACTCACTCTCTCTACGTGGGTCAAGTCCTAGAGAAACCAAGTGCTATGCATCCAGGAGCTTGTAATTGACACCATTTAACGATGCTTGATGCAAATGTGTATATGGTTAAGTGCTCAAATAATTGAAAAATAGCCTCGTGCATTGTGCAAATCCATTATTTTCATGTTTCCATACATTAACGCATAATTGCTACGATGAGAGAAGACACCGACCCTTACATTTGTGTTGTACTTCCCTTTTTTTTAACTTAACATCATCCTATATGAATAATGCAGCAAATACATCGGATTTTATATTATATTTCAGCACTCAAACTTTCCTCCTCCCCTATCGTTTAAGGTTTTGCCACGTTGCATAGGTAAAGGGGTGATTTTATGTGAATTTCACACGAAATAAGCAGTAAATACTCACAAAAACATATAAATGGGGATAACCTGAGGCAAACCCTCATGATTTATCCTCATTATATACTCACAGACACATCCATAATTTTCCTCGTCCATTCCCTATTTTTTTCCCTTTTAAAAATCATATTTTCTTATTTTTAATCAATAAAAATGGAAGAAAATTAGCATTATTTCAGAGCTGTGGCTCTTGAGTCCTTAAACAGAAAACATGTAGATTTTATTGGTGTTTTGTTTCATGCTTTTCCCATTTTAAGCCCAAAATTTTCATATTTACTCTAAAAACCATGCTTTTCGAGTTTTTTCCATTTATTTTTCACACTTTAAGTGTATATTTTTTGAGTTTTTTATTATGAAAGACTAAAACTAGCAACAAATAACATGTCCATCAATTTTCAGCCCATATGAACATTGCTAACCTCATCAAATGTGGAAAAAGATCAATTTTCTTTGTAAAAATGCCATTACCGTGTATTTTTTATTATTTCGGGTTTTGAAACTTGTTGCGGGTTCGCAAATCAAGGCCCGTTTGATGCTCAACCGGCCTCCACACTGCAATCTTCAGCCCACCTTCAACTTGGAAGCAATCTGGTACCACGTCGGATGAGCATTCATCAACCGGGCTTCATTCTTCTTCACACGCAGGAACTTCCCCTTGCAGGAGAGAGAGGGAGGAGAGAGAAAGACTAAAAATGAGATTTTAAATCCTCCATTAAAACGGGCAAGCTTGCAATCATCTTGTTCCTCTCTCTGCCCTGATCAAGAATCTCCCTCTCTCTCTCCAAACGGGTCTGAATCGAGGAGGCAACGAGCAAAAATGAGGAGGCACATTGACACTTCCCTTTCGATAGTTTTTGCATTAGTTTCAAGGCTTTTATTAAGCCTAAGGTTGAAAACATTAAAATAACTGGTTCATCTTTTTGTGTTCACACTGTCGCGCAAGTGGATTTTTCAATTTTGAAGGCCCAAACGAACTCCGATTTGCGATCCGATTGGACAGGCGGCTTTGTGGCGTCAAACTCCATCAACTTGGCCTCTCCCATGCACTTTACGGCTTCTCGATCTGGTAGCTGTTTTATAATGCCGAACCTTATGTGGATTAAATGGAGGGTCAAACGATCTCCGATTGACGAACCGAGACTTGTGTTGGATTCTTGATGTCGAAATGCATCTAGGAAAACTCTAGCTTGGCCATCTGCCACCGTTTTCTTTTTCATGAAAATTGGCTCTTTAACACCTCTCAGACACTTTCCGACTCCAAAACGAGCTTCAATGCTTCAAGAACGGGTCCAAATCGGGTCCTAAAATCCAGCTCTCACTAAGCATGGTGTTTAGGTCCCATGTCCTCATGGCTTTATACTAAAGGGACACCATGATTTATGTGGTCATTCTTCTTGATTCAAATGGCTTTTGACTAGTAGTTTCTATTGTGTCACTATCCCAGGCTTGCTTGGCACACAAAGATGCAAGACTTTCTTTATGCTTGCACTAAGTATAGTGTTTGGGTTCCATGTCTTCATGTGTTCCCATTGAAGGGACACCATGATTAATGTGGTCAACTAAAGTGGTTTGTAGCTTGTACCTTTTTCTTTGTGAAAATAAAAATAATGCTAGATAGATCGAGCCAATTATGTGTGTGTGTGTGTGTGTGTGTGTGTGCACGCTAAGAAGAATAGAAAATCTTATATCTAAACATAATATAAAATATTATATCTAAAAAAGGGATATGCAATTAATTTTTTTGATACACCATATAAGTGCAAAGAGAGAGGAGTCATATGACTCTTGTAGAAGCCATAGATAGGGGGTTTTCTAGGATTTTTTGATCGTAGGTGATGTGTCTCCTTAACAAAAAGTGAACCACATAGTTATGTAACTAACACTTCCAAAATCAAGTAACTAGTGTACCCAATGTATGCTCGATGAACATGTTGGCTAACTCTTATGCAAAGCTTTCCTATAATTCCACTTCATAAATTCCCGATGAGAAAGTTTATATTTAAGTTTAATAAGTTAAACCAACAACACACACACACACTCTGTGTGTGTGTGTCTCTCTCTCTCTCTCTCTCTCTCTCTCTCTCTCTCTCTCTCTCTCTCTCTCTCTCTCTCTCTCTCTCTCTCTCTCTCTCTCAAACCAATGTAACATCTTTAGAAGACAAAAAAGTTCTACTCTCCATCACTTATAAAGTTTCTACTCTGCACCACTTACATTGCAGTTAGATGCAATACACTGCCTTAGGTCATACAAGAAAGTATAAAAACATAAAAAGAAATCGGGTTTGAGCACTTACCTCAATGCTTGATGGTATGAAAATGAATAGAGAAGGAAAACTCTTGACTATATGTATTTTTAGTAGTGTTAGAATAATATCCATCAAACATGCATATGTATGTTCATAATTTTTTAAAATTATTAGTGTAATTATGATTGCTAAAGAGATTATGGCATGAAAGTGGGAGATCCATTCATTTTGGAGAAGGAACTTGATTCTATTCGTCCATAAGAGATGCCTTTTAAATAGGCAATTGGCTACATTTGGTACATCGTATTGAGCCCTCTTTGTCTTGGTACATTTGGTAAATCATGTTGAATCCTCTTTGATTTGCCACCTTAGATCCTTATCCACCCAACTCAACAACCTCATCTATGCACTCTTTAGAGCCTAGTTCATATTACATTTGCATACAAGGAAGGGACAATACATACACACATGCATACAAATATTTTAATAGCCTTCTTATGCTTTCTTGGCTACTTCAAGGTGGTCATGTGATTTTATTTTTGTTTTCCTTTAAATGTCCATTGATCCCCCCCCCCCCCCCCCCCAAATCGAGGTGCATTCTTTGGCTACTACTAGTAGGTAGTTGGAATCTTTCTTCTTCTTCTTCTTCTTCTTTCTTATGTCTTCTTAGACTTCATTATTCTTCTTAGTCTTCATTTTCTTTTCTTTTGCTTTTCTTGGTCTTCTTTGTCTTCATCTTGTGTGGTAACTCTTCCATGTTATTGCTCTAATTGGTCTTCTTCTTTGCCTTTTTATTTTTAAACTTCTTGTTCTCTTGGTGGCTTTGTTCCTCTTCATCCTTGGCTCTATCTTTGCTTGGATTTTAGTCTTCTTGTTCTTTGCTTCCATTTTGAAGATGATTCTTTATAACAATCATTTCTACAATAATGCATATATTGCTTTTGTATGTTGGGTAGCAATGTTTGGTTTGAGATACATTTTTTAAAGATAAAGTGCCATGGCTTAGTAATCTTTGGACATAGAAAAGGGATATAGAAAATGCATTTCTTAATGGTTGGCATTCTACATGCTGTGTATACCACTTGCAGATAGCACACTACATAGATCATATTCACCTTGGGATACAAAGAATTCAAGGTTTGGTTAAATTGTGGCCTTTGGCATATTACAATGTTTCATATTGGATAGATTGTAAATGATTACAAGGCTTAATGCTTAGCATCATAGATGCATAGAATTTTTAATATGAAAATATCATTGCATTGGTCAAGACATCTTCATCAACAAGATGACACGTCTGTTCTAAAAAAGATAGTGCAATTTTAACTAGCATAAAAGGACCTAGAGGCCTTATTTTTTAGAAATTTGATAGTTTTCACCTTACATTTCTCGTCACATTGGTAGCTTCAAATGCTCACTCGATTGAGCAAGATGAGGCAGCCATGACATCATGCCTAAGAACCAAAGATCCACATATTGGGGAGTCACCAACCACATTGAGACAACTTGTTGAGAGCTTGTTCATGGGGACATCACCCCTAGGATAGATGAGAGGCTACAAAAAGATAAGAACTGCACTAGTCTACAACCAATTTAGTGTGCTTGAAAGTCCTACATATTGACTTTTTTCAAAGCCCTCTTTTAAAAAATTGAGCATGATTTGGCAACAAGGTCCTCAAGTTGAGAGGTGCCTTATCACATGTTGCTATATACTTTTTTTAGCTCCTCAAGTTGAGAGGTGCCTTATCACATGTTGCTATATATTTTTTAATGGATATCAATGGTACCCATACTTTTGCTCCACAAAGTAACCATTTTTGGTGATTTAGTCTTAAGTTTTATGTCGTAATTTTCAATATTAGGTGATCATTATGATTTTGGGGACTCAAGAGTGACCTAAATTTTACCCAATTTGTTCAAGGACCCATTTTTTAAAGCTTAGAAAGTGAAGTCTAAAATGAAATATTTGTGAATACCCATGCAGTCTCAAACTATAGTTGAGGATAGTTAGCCTAGAGTAGAAACTCCACATATCATGGAACTAACCTGGCTGCAATGACCTCCTAGATTGAAGGACTTCTATTAATAAATAAGAGCTTTTGAAAGATACTAGTTGTTTCTAGCTATTTGGATTGATCTTCAAACCATACTCCATTGATCATCATATACAAACTTTCCGACTTTTTATCGATTGAGCCAAGTAGAAAGGCACCTATATCTTGATGAGGCTTTCTTTTTTATTTCTTTGATCTTAATTGTCATCGACAACCACCTTGTACTTCTTTCTACAAACCTCCGCACATGGGTATTGGGGCAGAAAGAGACATAATTGCTACTCCCCTTTCTGTCACACACGCACACACACGCACGCACACACTCACGCACACACACACACACACACACACACACACATTACCTTGGAATCTTTTGGAAACGTATTTGAATTTGGCATCAAAATTCTCTTCATCTCTTGTAGTAGGTTGACACCTATGGCGATAGTGGTTAGGTGCTTCCATACTTGATAAAAGAGCTAAGAATGGTAGCTAGCCACCAATAGAGAAAACCACTTGGAACACACTACATCCAATTGGCTAATCTAGTTTGGGTATAAGTTGTTAACCACATGGCCATGATATAATTCTTTGAGTGATGATAATATTGATCATAGACTTCTTTGCGTGCATGTGCACGCATGTGTGTGTGTTCAAAGGGGCTCATGCATGGCCAACGTGTGTGTGTGTGTGTGTGTGTGTGTGTGTGTGTGTGTGTGTGTGTGTGTGTGTGTGTGTGTGTGTGTGTGTGTGTGTGTGTGTGTGTGTGTGTGTGTGTGTGTGTGTGTGTGTGTGTGTGTGTGTGTGTGTGTGTGTGTGTGTGTGTGTGTGTGTGTGTGTGTGTGTGTGTGTGTGTGTGTGTGTGTGTGTGTGTGTGTGTGTGTGTGTGTGTGTGTGTGTGTGTGTGTGTGTGTGTGTGTGTGTGTGTGTGTTGCAAATCAGTAGTGTCTATGTTTGCATGACCAGTCCCTTAGGCTTTTATGAGGGATTCCTTACTTCTCCCCTCTTATAATAGCTAGCCAATGTGTGAGTTAATCACTATCCTAGCTCTCATGATATACTAAATTGGCTTGCACTCTAGCATATGATGAGGGAAATTCATCTCCATGCACAATCTAAGGATGTTGCTTTATATTTGCAAAGATAAGTTTGGAACATTTATTATGGAGATTTTAAGGACCTCATAATTTTTCTCTAAGGGTAAGGATTTCATATCTTGCCTCTCAAGCACAAGCTCATTATGCTTGTAGACATAATCATGACTAGAACCTCATTTATAGTCGATTTTCCTCCATGGTTGCATGAGGATCCATGCACCTTATTGACCTATACTACTATTAATTGATTTTGGTCATTCATAGAGCTAGATATGAGTAAAACAAATGTTGATGAATGCAATCCTCTTCATTCTAAATTTAGTTGTCACTACGTCCAATGTTGGGATCAAATCAAAAAGTTAGAAAATAGGACTTCCACACCATTCTATTAAAAATTTACAATCAAAGAGCTAGATCATATGAATGAAAATGTATTTAGGATTGAGGTATTATTTAATGATATTAAAACATGATGCTTCAATGTGCCATTTGTATCAAATAAAAAGAAGCCATTTACTATAAATGAATTTGTAGGTAATAAGTTGGCTCATGTAAGGGAATACATTAGATTGAGGTGTTGCTATAATGATATTAGAACTTGCACATTAATATATCTTCTGTATGTGGCTTAAAATTGCATGCATTTGGAATGAATTCCTTGCAATGCTTTCTTTTAGCATGATTGAGCTTACTATAACATTTGGAATGAATTCCTTGCAATGCTTTCTCTTAGTATGATTGAGCTTACTATAACATTTTTGTAGCATTGAGAAACAATATTATATCTTGACACATACTTTGGTGTCAAATGTCATTTGTGTACACATTTGATGTTTGTGATGTAATGTCAAAAGGTTAGGTGGTTTTGAATGGTGAAGCTTCATGCTATTATATTTTGCAATGGTTTCTTTATGTTCATTGAGATGCTATATTACATATGTTTTATAATATTTACAATTTTTCATACTTAATTGAGAGTCTATTGTCTTTGACATACTTGGAATCTTGTAAATATTAAGTTTTTATGGTCATTGAGATTTTCAATTGGACCATAATTATATGGTTTTTAAACAACACGACAATGAAATTGAGATGATGGTACTTAAGAAATAAAATTCAATTTATTTTATTATTTTTTTGTAAATGAGAGAAAAACACGTGTTCTTATATTATAAAAGATCATGAAGGTTTTATATGATTGACATTATGATTGATCAAAACACTAGATGGACAAAACTAAATTCAAAACTACTCTTAAAAGTAATTTAGAAGCTTCAAATACTATTGAGTTTTTTCTTTGGTATGATAAATGATCAAGAATTAGATTTTCTTAGATGGGAGCTTGTTTTTGATAGTCATGTTGAACAAATTGCTTTCGTACAGAGTCAGATCTATCCATGATCTTCTTAGGATTTGGAGGCACAGTGTCTAGAAGATGCAACAAGATTATCATGATAAAGGAGGACAAAAACATTGGAATTGGTCCAAACAACCACATGAACAAAGGTATAGAGAAGTATAATGCTCTAAGTCCCATGGACCAAAAGAAGCTTCCCCTATTAAAAGCTTGGTAAACATCATTATTGGATTGGTCATCTGTTGTTTGATCACTCAAATTAAAACACATGATAAGGCTTATATGACTCATGTATCGAAGGTATTGCAAGTTAAATAGGAAGGACAAAAGGAGGCAAATGAGCACCGAGAGCAACTCAATGGATGAAGATAGACCTTTGCCTTTGCGATGGGCAACCAATCCACCAATCAAAGAGCTCAATGTTAAGGATGCACTAGCCAGGGCTATAGACACCATCATACCATTCCTTAATGCTTGAACTGCAATAGTTGCATATTTTGGTGGATCCTACATGTATGTAGAGAAATGTTAGGGGTGAAGAGTAATACCTTTTTTTTTCCCAATTGCATACTTAATAATCAATTTCTCACTTAATTTGAACTCATTAAAATTGACAACAATTCTTGCACTAACAAGTGTTTAGAGATATGGCTATGATGGAGTATTGCAAATGATAATAACATCTAGTAGCAAGCCTTGAAAGTAAAGTTGACTAATTAGTACTTGTTGATGATTGAAATAGTGATGAAAATGCCTTATAGAGGTATGGGACTTCATTGGCTCTTGATGTGTGCATAAAGTATGCAAATTTGTAGAAGATACTACTAGCTAGTTGGAAACATTAAACATTACTATCTAGGCTCATGGTGCAATCATGAAGTATGTGACATGAGACTCTCATGGCTAGTTGCAACACCTCTAAGTTTTTGTGGGTTTTTAGATTCCTAAAAATGTATGTGGCACAACAATGCTATTGTTAAGAAAGCAAATCCTTGTAAACTAGATTGGAGTTACATGTCTCATCTTTTAATTTTATTCATAAAGGATTTTCTTTAGCAAAGCATGATATCTAACTTCTAGGGCAATCAACTATGTTGATAAACAATCATTGGGTAAGTAAATATTTGCATGACTCCCTAATGGATGTAGTAGAAGTTGGTACCAACATAGGAGAGGACAAAGACAATGGAGCCATGCTGTAGAATTGGTGGACTTGGATGCCAATCTTGATGTACTAATGAAGATTCTAGGTTCATTTTCAAAAGATGGGTGAGATTGTTGGGTTTTTGTGCTAATTATTTCTAACACCAATGCTTAATATTGTTTATGTACTCCTTTCATCATGGGGTGTATAATTTGAGCTCATGTTTACAATCAAGATTATTCCAATGGTGCCACACAGATTAACTAATGTGCAAAAGGAATGAAAGTTGAAGATGCCACATTCGTTCTCTATGGCAAGGGTGAGATATTAACATTAATAAACATGATGATGTATAAGGATCTATCTTATAGTATCTCTTAATTGGTCATTAATGGCGTGGATGTCATTGTGGTAAAACGACCAAAATGTCTTGAGTTAGTATAAAGTGGAATTGAATGCCCCTTGATAACAACTCTACCTCAATTCACAATATAGTACAATATCATTTTGGATATAAGGATAATGCCATGATGAGACTTGACTAGGCTTTTATGAAGTCTAGAAAGTAAATTATTGAGCCCATATATCTAAAAGGAATGAATGTTAAAGAATTGCCACATGAAGCTAATACATCATGCAAGACTTCAAAAAGCCAAGTCAATCCTTGGCATGGCACTACCTGAGTTATGCGAAATCGGGCATATGAAGCTAACCTTCCTTGCAAGACTTGGAGCTGAAAGTAAAGTCAATCCTTGGTGTGGCATTAACGGCCTAAGGTGAGGTAGAACATGCGGTACGAAGCAAGCTTTACTTACAGGACTTCAAGAAAGTCAAGTCAATCCTTTGGAGTGGCATGACCCTTGGGTTATGTTAATCTTGATGTTTATTGCTAATTGTTAATGTTTGGTTAGCGCCTCTATTTACCTCCATCACGTGCATGAGCCAGGCATTTCGGCTGGCTTGGTGGACGCCTATGGCGGTAGAGGTTGGGTGCTTCCAAACTCGGTAGAAGAGCTGGGCGTGGTAGCCGGCCAATAGGAGCAAGCCACTTGGCACGCAGGCGACGTCCAGTTGGCCGATCCATTTTGGGTTGAAGCTGCTGGCGGCCATGATAACAGCTGCGAATCACAGAAGCGTCTCTCTCTCTCTCTCTCTCTCTCTCTCTCTCTCTCTCTGCGCGCCTGATCACAAACGCCTCATGCACGGCCAACCTCTCTCTCTCTCTCTCTCTCTCTCTATATATATATATATATGATCAGAAGTGCAGGCTCATGCACGTCCAACCTCTCTCTCTCTCTCTCTCTCTCTCTCTCTCTCTCTCTCTCTCTCTGCACTATTCACCTCCACCTCCTCCCGATCAATCACACCACCTATTTATAGCGACGAAACAAGGCAAGACATCCTAGTGCGTTTTCGTGGATTCACACTGTGCACGTCCTTTTTGTGCATCAACAGAAAATCAATCCATTAACCCCTCGCCTCTTAGTGCCCCATCCCATCCATGCCTTCTTTTAGAGGAAATCTTATGAAATAAACCTACTTTCGTTTACTCTAACCCTTCTTTTGTACTTCTTTTATCATAGAGCTTTAATCTCTTATAACATAGATATTAAATCAAAACCTTATCATTATAACCATCATCCAATGAACTTGGAAAGCAAAGGAGCATTGGCTTCAATGCCCTTAAGTATCTTTTTATCTCCAAAGGAGAATCATAAATCCTTGCCTTATCCTTGAGCCCATGAAGGTTCCTCCTCACATGCCTCTCGTGACTTGTCAAACTCATCACTTATACAAGGCTCAATATGCTTTGGTGTAGGAAAGTCCTCCAAATCACCTTTCTTGCTCACCTTTGTGCAATAAGTTTGGAACATTGTATTGCACAAACAAGCTTAAAAAATGTTCAAAGTAATCCTCCAACAAAATTCAAAGCACTTGCTGCATGCTTGTGTCATGGAAGTACAAACTTTGCTTTGCTAACTTTTAGCTTACTAAAGTACTTTCACATGATGTGACCATATCCATTTAATAAGAAAGAGGCTTAGGTTTAATCAAAACAATAGCTATGTGTGTTGTAGCTTGCATGTGAGACTTCAATATCATGTATGTAGCAAACTACTTGGAATATGAGTACTTATAGTCATATTTCAAATTGCAGTGAAGTTCCATGCGAGATCAAGCATTATGAAGTTATGAATTACACAATGTTCTTTTCAGCTCACTCAGAGAAAAAATGTATCATAAGATTCATGAATGTAAGTAGAAACATTTCAACAATATACTACTATACTTATTACTTAGGCTACAATTCATTATCATAAAAGTACAATAAACTTGCTATACACATGCTAAAAGGCATCCACTAATGGCAAATAAAACACCATATATCATAAATACTCTAATGAAAAGTGTGTGACCACATTTTTCTAGCTCTTCATTTGTGCAATCTATTTATAGAGGTTCTTTTGCATGGTCAAACCAAAGTAGAAGCTCTATACTACTCATCATCAATACTTCTTTCTTACTATAGAAAAATGTTGGATTCAACCCACCATGAAATTTCATTGTCACTTTTAGGTAAGAGGATGTCTATGAAACATGGCAAGATCATTAAGTGAATGATTATGATCCACTATTAACATGAAGAATCTAGTAATAGAATTTTGTTGAGCCACTAGTATCAATTTTGGGCAAAAGTGATCAACCAATTGACTTAAAACAATTCAGTCATAAAATAAATCACCACTCAAAATGGTGATCGTATAATCACATGTATAGTGTACACATATATGTGTACATAATGCCTTTATGACTACAACAACTAAGCTTTGGTTACTGTCTTCAATCATGTTTTATGGAATTTAATAACTCACCTTTGGGGTAGGCTTACATCAAACATATAATTATGCAGCAAAGTGCTTGGGCTTGACAAATAATGGAATCTTATGTTTTATATGGAAGAGAATCTTATGTTTTAACAATAAATTATTTCCTCATCGTGAAACTTGGCACATATCTAGACTCTTCTTCTTTTAGAAAGTCATTCATTTATCTCCATCCCAACAAAAACCCAAACTTTCACCAATAGAACATTAGAAAAGCTATTTATGTCATGAAGTGAAATGTGACATTGAAATATTGTAGTGACTTAAAGCTCAAATCGTTGTTAACATGCTTTACGGCTTGAAAGTTGAGACCAAAAGCCTTTAATAATTCTACACATTGAAAGCAACTTGTCCTCTCTAATTCATTTAAAGTCTTAATAGCAGTTTTAACGTTCTCATTATAAGGTATATTTCCTTCAAATCCTTTTCTTAAATGATGCACTCTGTTTAAAGACACTAACATCCGCACTCCTTTCAAGCCTATGATTAACAATGGTCATGCGAGAGAGCCACCAAAATCTATAAATATCATAGAGTGACTAAAAAGCTATTTGGTATGATCCCACTAATTTATTGATAGATTTTATATTTCTAGTTCATGACATCTCATTTTTCTTCTGTCCTCTAGTTGCATGTACCAAATTCACATCATTAAAAAGTATAAGATAATAGAAAGCACTAACAAAGATATTACTACAACAAAGTACTAGCATAGAACACTATTTATAAATATACTAACACAAATTAACATAGAGTAGTAACCTAGTGTACTAATTAATACTAACATAGAGTACTAACACAAAACACTACTAACATAAAAGAGTACTAACACAATTAGTACTAGCACACATAGTATTAACAAGGAATAGTACCATAATAGAAGAGTACTAACATAGAATACTATCTCTAATTAGTATTAATAACACAACCAATACTAACATACATTATATCAACAAACTAGATTACATTAATATGAATAAGGGATTTGTATAATACGTAAAATATGAGAATATTATACAATGACGTTTGAAAACATCGTGTATAATATGGAGAAAAGTAAATAAATACATGGACTATCTTATAAGATTAAGGGAAAGATTAGATGGAAAAACTCCTTAGTTCAAAATATAGGAAATAGTTTTCATTAAAAAAATGTCCCCTCCATAAAAATGATATGTATGTTCTAGTGACATGTCAAGACCGAGTCCCTCATGTTAAGGCATTGACAGAAAAAAGGTAAATAAAATTTTAAACATATTAAGCTAAATTTAACTTATGACTTGTAATGGGTTAATTAGCTTAAAGTTGAGAAATTTATGTAGTAGTTTTTAAGAGAAAATAATAATTAATTTAAAAATTAATTAATTGATATTTAAAAATTATATATATATATATATATAATTTTTTAAAAATCATAATATATTTAAAATAAATTATAACTAAGAGAAAATATAAAAAATAGAGAAGAAAATGATTAATAATAGGGGAAATAATGCTAACCACATTGGTAAGGTATACACAATGTAAGGAGCTCATTTTTCAACATTGTTTAGTAATAAAACAAAGACAGTCTTTATCATCTCACCTTCTTTTACAGCCTTCATGGCTTCTCTCTCTTTCTCTCTCCATTTCTAGTATTTCTCTCTCCTCGTGAGACTTCCTCTCTCTCTCTCTCTCTCTCTCTCTCTCTCTCTCTCTCTCTCTCTCTCATGTTGGGAATCCTACATGCAAGCAAAGGCACACACGGAGCCATACATAGCCAACCCACTCTCAGTGGTATTTAGATGGAGTATTGCATGACTTTGAACTCGATCGCACACTTTATTGATCGAGACAGGTGCATGGAGTGGACAAGCAAGAGAGACGAGGTTATGTAAGCTGTGTGGACTACATTGTGTAGAATCAGCGGAGCACATGATTATGACATGGCTAGCATATGCACACATACGGGTTGACTTTGATATCCCTTTACAGGGGCCACTTCACCAGTTTCTGACCACTACTTCTATATCGAAGTTAGGGGCTCTCATCACGCGCATGTTACGATTTTGGGAGAACCACGGTGCATAGATCGTTCTTTCACTATAGCTACCGTTTCCTACCATGGGGGAGGAGAATCATTGTATATTTGGAAAGGTCCCATGGGTCATAATTTGGCCTTCCGTTGATGATAATAAACTACTCTACTCTCTCTCTCTCTCTCTCTCTCTCTCTCTCTCTCTCTCTCAATTCCCTTCATGACAAGTGCTATCAAATCCATAAGTCTAAGGTCCATTTTTAGTCACATTTCAATCATATTTCTATCATCTTTTAGTTAGAAAATCCATCGCAGCTCAAGTGTAGCAAGTACAAACCTTATATATAGCTTTGTAGAGACCATTGGTCCTCCACATGATGAAAACTCACTTTATTGAAGGCTTCTACACGATCTAAAAACAAAGTTGGATGCAAATCAGCTAAAATAGTAGCTCATCATCAAATTTCATGCTATTTTGAAGTATTTAAGTTAAAAGAGAGGTTATATGACTTAGTAGAGGCATAATTCTCATTTATTTTTAGAAGTAGTCTTTCTTCTCTTCCCTTCAAGATTTGTTGAAGCTTTTGTAGTGAGATTTCTCTTCTACCTTTTCATTTTAGCTTCCATGCCATCAACAACCCTTCAATCTTGACTCTATATCCAAAATGAAGCCTACTCATAACCATATTATTGACAAGAAAAGGAGGAAATGCATTCAATCACTTAGTGCAATTTGCATTGAACTATAAGCTGGGACATCATCACAGTTATTTGATTTCATGTTGTGATTTGATCACTAGGTGATCTCTCATGATCTCTAATGGACATGGCTACCATCCTTAAAGAGTGTTGAGGGCCTACTTCCATCCTTTGACCATTTGACCCTTTCTTCATAACCCTAGCCATGGCAAAATCAGGAAAACACTAACTTATGACTGGATTCTGAAAGATTTCAAGGTAATTTAGCATTCTAATGCTTCAATGAGATTGATGTACTACTTGTTGGCTTCCATTCATGTAAATATTGACCCATTTCTTCTTTTCTTTGAGCTCTACTCTTCTTCAAATGTTCTATGGATAGTGAGGTATTGTTGAATTCTTCATCAATACTTGAAGAACAATCTAGAAGACTTGTAGATAGTAGTAAAGGACACAACTCAAGAGGATATTGGATAGGAAACCTTAAAGATTGTAAGTATTGGAGCTCATAAATCATCTAGAGGCTACTATAAATGGAAATTTTGAGATTCCTAGTTTCAAGCTTCATTTCTTCATTAATGAACATTCAAGCATGCTAAGGCTCTTCCACATTGAAGTTCCATTGAACTTCAAGAAACCAGGGCGGATCATTGTATGGCATTGAAGCTTATTGAGCATTTGAGAGATATTTTTAAACCTATACTAATGAATATTAGTTCTACTTGATTCTTCAAGCTTGAAGCTTGTCCAGATCATGTGTTGAGGGGACTTGCTTGAGCTACTACACCGAACACACACAATACATACAAAAGGAAGCTCAGTCAAGTACACAAGTGGAGAGATGGATGCCAAAACATTTTCTTACTAGTTTTTTTCATTCTTCCTCTCACTATAAAAAGTATGGATATGATACCATATAAAGAAAAGTGGACTACTAAGTTAAAAAATGCATGATTGACTATACTAATTGAGTGGCACTATAATAATGCCAGACGTAGGTAGGTGTAACAAATCAAATACAATAAGTGATAAGTCAATGGCCATATGAGAATTATAACCACCAACGTGCTAAGTGTAGATGTATGGACCAATCTAACCACACAGTCCATCATTAACGTTTGCATGTATTGAGCTTACAATCTCAATACTCCCCCTCAAGCTCTCAAGGGGTGCATCTATAAGAAATCATATACATAACATGCATTCAAAGGATATTAAGAAAGGTCCTTTCTTTATATGCTATAAGGCCATAAAATGACCCCTTTTACTTTACTAAACGTACATTTTTTTTCGTATTGTAATTAAAAAATCCCTTTTATAAATATAGTCTTATAGCTAAATAAGATGCCCTTTCATTTGAACTCATGCGATATCTTATATGTTCTACAATGTGCACCCCTCAGCTCAAGCTCAATTGCATCTTTGCAACAACCTAACATCAACACTCACTACAAGGGTATAGAGGCATAGTGACGGCACTTTCTGATGCAAATTAGCGACGTCATTATTTATGTCGTAAATAGCGACGGTACTTAGATGAAAAAATACGGGCCAAAACCCGAGCATGTTATTTTTCACGAACGAACAAAAGAGAGAGCGAAAGGGAGAGTGAACTCCATCTTGCATTTGAGAGGGAGAGGGAGAGAAAGAGGGAAAATGAAAGCTTCTCACTGCCACCGCCACCGTTTGTGAAGAAGAGGAGGATGTACGGAGGGCGAAGAGGAGCCGCCGTTACGAAGAGGAGCCGTCGAATCCATCCTCGGGCCTTTGCGGTGAGTGCATTGTTCCCTCTTACTTTGTTTTTGTTTTTTCTCCTTTTCTTTTACTTGTTTTTGATAGAAATCATGTGTATTGAGAGAGAAAGAGAGGAAATGTGAGAGGGAGAGGAAATGAGAGAGGGAGAGGAAGAGAGAAAAGGAAAGAAGGAACGAGAGAGAGAGAGAGAGAGAGAGAGAGAGAGAGAGAGAGAGAGAGAGAGAGAGAGAGACAGAGACAGAGAGAGAGAGAAAACATTAAACATAATAGGGAAATAGAGAAAGAGAGGGAGAGGGAGGAAGAGAGAGACGGGAGATATTGTTGTTATTGTTGTTGTTGTTTTATTTCTTCTTTTCTTTTTTTCTTGTTTGTTGTTGTTGTGGTAGTTGTAGTAGTGGTGGTGGTAGTGGTAGTGGTAGTGGTAGTGGTAGTGGTAGTGGTAGTTGTTTAATTTCTTATTTTCTTGTTTGTTGTTCTTGTGGTAGTCGTAGTAGTAGTAGTGGTAGTGGTAGTGATAGTAGTAGTTGTTGTTTTTTGATTTCTTCTTTTCTTGTTTGTTGTTATTATGGTAGTTGTAGTCGTGGTCGTAGTCGTCATAGTCATGGTTGTAGTAGTAGTACTACTAGTAGTAATAGTAGTTTTCTTGATTGTAATAGTAGTAGTTTTTTTTTTCTTGTTTATTATTGTTTAGTTTTCTTGTTTGTAGTAGTAGTAGTAGTAGTAGTTTTTTCTTCTTTTCTTGTTTGTAGTAGTAGTAGTTGATGATGCACGACATCTTTTACGAAAGCTTGGCATGGACTACAACAGCATCCATGCATGTATCAACGATTTCATACTGTTTCGAGGAGAATACAAGACTATGGAGACATGTCCAAAGTGTGGTGCTCATAGGTATCGACAGGACTTGCAAGGGTAAACCATCTCCCAAAAAGTTCTTAGAAACTTTCCACTTATCCCCCTGCATAAACCACATGTTTCATACGTTCGGCATGATGAGCTTAACAATGTAGTATGCACAGAATAGGTCCACAGATGGAGTTCAATGAATATCAGCGGATTCATGCGCATGGAGCCACATTGACTCTACCTTCTGAGGCTTTGCCCGAGAGCCAAGGAATCTTCGACTTGATCTTGCTATGGATGGCGTGAACCCATTCGGTCTGCGCTCAACTTCTTACAGTGTGTGGCCTATAGTCCTTGTCAACTACAATATCCCTCCATGGCTTTCTATGAAAAAAGGACATATCATCCTTAGCTTGCTCGTTCCCAGCTGCTACAAAGTCAAAAATATGGGCGTGTATCTTCGTCCATTAGTCGATGAGCTTAAGATTTTGTGGGAGAAGGGGATCACCGTGCAAGATATGAGCAAGCACGATGGTCGACGGTCCACCAATATTCGAGCTATTCTCATGTGGACCATGCATGACTTTCCAGGATTCGAAGAGTGCTCAGGTAAGTAGGCTTCCATTCTCGTTGGTAATATCTATCATAGCTCATTCAAGTTTGTATTCACTAGGTAGAGGTGTTGGGACAGGTCTAGTTACCTCAGGTTATCATGCATGTCCATTGTGTGGGCCACAGTTAGTAGACTCCCGAAGGTCACGAACCATGAAGAAGATGGTATATCAAGGACATGCCGCTTTCTTGCCAGAGGGTCATGAACTCATGGAAGGTTTTCTGGGACGACCTCCAGGACGCATGAATGCCCAAAATTTCCAGCAGAGCAGACGAGGTCGATGGTCTAGACTTGGACCAAACGGTGGGAGTGGTTCATGGGGATGCTGCAGAGATCTAGATGCAGTGAGCCTGCAGTCAGCTCGGGATAGAGGTGCTACTCCTCACTCTTGTGACAGTTTGAGAGAGCGTAGCTCAAGTGGTTGCTGTGAAGGTACCGACGCAGTGTCTCCGTCTCATCGTTCTTCTAGAGTTACATCACCTATAGAATTTGTCACACCTATGGAGACGTCTACTCTACTATGGGTGCTACTCCGAGAGATACTACCCCCGTAGGTACACTAGATGTACGGGGGTCTCATGGATATGCCTAGACTCGAGAGGACCCATCTTAGGCATACCCTAGAGAGGTATGCCTACCTTATAGATGATAGATCAGGAGCCATCATCATGAATGATGAGGGGAGGAGGGTAATGACTCATATGAGAGAGTTGTGCCAACAAGTTTTTCGGCACAATGTCTTGGATCATTGAAAGAACATACCGGAGGGGACAAAGGACTATATAGTAGCATCCTTGCACGAGGAGTTTTCGGTACCAGCCATAGTAGATAGGTTTTCCACGGGATGGATGCTGGAGTGCATGTGTGCATACATGTCACACAGACGATCGGACATACGCAAGGCACTCAAGAGTGGGGCTTCAAAGGCCAAGTGGCTAGACATGGATGACTGGCACCGACTTAAGGAGGAGGCTACAGATTCTCCAAGACGTTGGAGATAGCAGCGTGAGGTAGCAAGGGCACGACTAGAGACCGCCGGAGTGGTCCATCATCTTGGGAGTGGTGGCCACATGACATATCTGAAGGACTTTGTAAGTTTTTCTTTTGTTTTGCTTGCTTATTTTTTTGCAATATCCTTTGTAATGACAATCGTGTTTCTAACTGTTATATTTTATTTTGTTTGCAACACTCCATTACAAGCCGTGATCCCACCAGCCTTGAGACTCGATATGTAGAGAGACACGGTCTCACTGCATTGATCGAATGATTGTATGGATGTGGCGACCCTATAAGTCACTCATCTTTCTTGTCCATAGTTACTATATTTAATTAGAATGCATTATTGTATGGTGGACTAATGTGTAGTTGTTTCTTTTTTTGCAGAGTCTGTTCGATGCTCCTTTGGGGTGGGACGAGGTTTCGAATGGCGAGAATCTATAGCTCGCCCTTGGATCCCTGGAGCTCACATACCCTTCTTTTTTGGTCACATGATCTGTGTAGACATTTTCTATGTAGTAGTAGTATCTTGCCATGATTGTACCGATCACTTTGATTATGCAATCATGTATTTATTTCATGTATCAGTGTTATGATTTAAGTACACTTTGCCTTTATTTACATGAGCATTGTACACATTACTAAAACTATTTTGTATGGCCCAAATAAAGCACATAGTGCTATATGTGGTGCTGCCCTGCCAATATTTTTTATTTTTTCCTGTTACCGTCGCTATTAGTGTCGCACATTTACTGTACACATCGCTATTAGCATCGCAAAGTGTCATTATTAGTGTCGCTATTTGCATCACTATCAATGTCATGATTTGCGTCGATACCAACGCAAATACCGACGTTGATACCGACGCTAATACCGATTGTTCTATGGTGTCGCCAATAACGATGTTTTTTTCTACGACGAGGGAATATTTCTTTATGAACACTTTTGTCACTTTTAATGTCAGTATAAGGCCTATATCTTGTAGTGACTCAAGTTTACATTTTACTCTAATGGCACTGAAAGTGGCTTACATGCTGCCATACTATACTTGGATAAGATATCCAAGCCATATTGCCTTTGTAATTGCCATATACCATCAACATATCATGTGATCACCTCAATGTGAAGAAAGTACCTCAATTCACTCAAATTCTTCATCTTAAAATTTTGCTTCAAAAGTCCCTTGACATTAGTAATCCCATTGTCACTATTACCAATAATAGTCAAGTCATCCACATAAATGACTATGATGACCAAACTTGCATCATCCTTTCTCACATAAAGTGAGTGATCTTAGAAACATAAAATTCAATGTTGAAAAGATACTCTCTGATCTTGTTATGCAATGCTCTAAGTGTTTGTTTCAACCCATAGAGTATATTTTTTAACATGCACATATATGTGTGATGCTCTAAATACTCTTAAGCTATTGGATGCTCCATATACATCTCTTCTTGAAAATCACCATGTAAAAATGTATTCTCACATCCATTTGCTATAAAATCCAAGCTTTGGCTTCTACCAAAGCAATCACACATCTAATAGTTACCATCCTAGTGATTGGGCTAAATATCTCTTCATAATTTATGCCATATATCCATGCATAGCATTTTGCAACTAGCCTGGCCTTATACCTACTAATAGAACTATCTACATTATGTTTTATTTTATAGACCCACTTACAACCAATAGCTTTCTTACCCTTGGAAAATGATACTTGATTCATGTTGGCCTCTAATGCAAGCATCTTCTAATCCATTGCTACATCCCAATGAGCATGATCCATAGCATCCTCAAAACAAGTGGGCTCAACATCCTCCACTACGCTTACCATATATACATAACGGTGAGCTACATAACCCTCAAAACTAAATCTTCTAATAGGATGTCTCACTTTGCTAGATCTACATATCACTAGATCACTCAATGGATTCTTTACATTACCATGTACTCTCTATACACCTAGTGTGCTGATTGAAGGAATACCAAACTCATTATCCAATCTCGCTAAGCCACTAGAGTCTCCATTAAGAACTACATGATTGGTAGATGCATTATTATCATCTAACACTTTCTTCTTCCCTTTTCATTGGTTGGGACTACTTCTTAGTCTCGTAGACTGGCCATAGATCTAGTACGAAATGATGTCTTTGGTCCATTAAGAGTATGTGATTCATGCTTTTTTGTTTGCACATGACTATTATGATCATCAACATCATACAATAACACATCTCCACTAGGTGCATACCATCTCCGCATCTCATCAAAAATTACATTCTTGCTCACTCGATACTCACCATTGATAGGGTTATAACAATGATACCATTTTTGCTCAATAGAGTATCCAATGAAAATATGTTTTTCAACCTTTAAATCCAATTTTTTCTTAACTCACCGGGCACATGAATATATGTAATATGACCAAACACTTTCAAGTGTGATACATCAAGTTTCTTACCTGTAATACATTATTTGGGAGTCATACCATGAACTATAGTTGTGGAAGACATGTGCATAATGTAAACAATAGTATGAATAGCCTTAGACAAAAAATGCTTGGCCATATTCTTTTCACCCATCAATGCCCATGCAACTATTGCAATCAGTCGTTTTTCTTTTTGTAACCCCATTTTGTTGTGGGGTATACTTGCATGTAAATTATCACTTTATCCTATGAGATCTCAAAAAGTCAATGAACTCATTAGAGAGGAAATCTTCCCCTCCATATGACCTTAAGAACTTAACTTTTAAGCCTATTTCTATTTGAACAATAGCCTTGAAAGTTTTGAAGTGCTCAAACACTTCACTATTTTTCTTCATGAAATACACGGAGTTTTCTAAATCAATTGTTAATGAATACAACAAGATACTTATTGCTACCAAAAGATACATTTTGGTAAGGCCCCCAAGAATTTGTATACACAACATCAAGTATATTCTTGCTTACATCCTATCATGAGAAAATAGTTGCCTTGCCTACTTCTCAAGCTGATGTGCTTTATAAACTTTATATAATTCTGCAACTCTAAATGTAACCCTTTGAACTACATTAATTTTAGCCTTTGCATAATTGCATATCCAATATGTTTGTGCCATATTTTAGTATCTATAACCACATCTTTGCCTGCAGCATACATACCAGCATTTATAATAGGGATTCTAGTATCCAGAGTAAACATGTAGCCAAGTCTATTTCCTTTTGCAACCAACTTGCACCTATTGTTGAAGTCTTTAACAAAACAACCCTTTGCATTAAATCTAACATGTAGCCCTTGCTATACCATTTGACCGATAGGTACCAAATTGTTAGTGATGGATGGCACATGTAAAATATCAAACAAAACACTTTGTCTAACTATCATGCTATGACAAATGAAAGTTTTCAATATGTGAGATTAGATGACATGAATCATCACCTATCTCTACAAAATCTAGACTTTGTAAATCCTGCATCTTTCCAAACCATTCAACACGGTCGGTTATATGATTACATGCACCCGAATCAACATATCGTACATCATCACACGTCCCCTTTCATGTAACCCCTCTATATAGCCATGGAAAAATAATTTTAAAATAGTTTGACCCTATTCTAACTATAAGTTTGATAGCTAATCTTGAAGAGGATATCCTTGCCTTCAATTTGAATTAGAAAGTACGTTATTTGGATATCAGGTATTAAAAGGAATAGCCATTTTTGTGACGTGAGGATTATTTGGACATCACTTAAAAATGGCAGGAATTTGAGGTGAAAACAAGGCTTTAAATGATGATGTACATAAAAAAATCAAGGATCCTATAGTTGAGCACCCTAAAGAGTACCATCATGAGTCACAAGAGTATGGAGTTTATAGTACTCTTAATGCAAATTTGTGCAAACATGAGATTAAACATTCAGTTAGGCATCTTGAATTGGTGTCAAAGACTATTCAAATGGTTGAACAAATGGCTCATTTGCATCTAAACCTAAGGAGCCAATTGATCATATGGTCAACCATCTATTCATGACACCAAGTAAAATCTTCTATTAGAGTTCATGACACTTGGTATAATTCCTAGTAATAGGAAGTATGATAGTGATAAGTCTCCCTTGATTTTGCCACACAACTCAAATTTTCTAGGCAAGCTCTCATTTCTAATTCTTATCCTCTCTCCTTCATACATGTGATAGTCATGACACCTTCTACAATTTCCAATCCTGGACAATGGCACCATAAACAACTACCTTGGCTAGGCTGATTCTCATCTTTGCATCATGGACAATAGTATGCCTCATGGGACATTTATTATAGGCCTGATAGCACTAAGAATCAAAAGGAAAATGTGAAGAAACAAATGCAGCTTACGAGATGGACAGGAAAATCTCCATCAATTAAGATGGATAAAATAGCTACATGAGTAGTAGTGGAGTTGGGTCTCCTAAATTTCTAACCAATGGCAGTTATGCATTGGCATCTCCTTCTGTTGATAGCTCTCTTGGCAGTGATTAGCTTCACCATTTGAATTCTCTACCATCGTGAGCAAAGGCATTGTGAGGGCATTTTGCCTCATAGTGAAGGGCTAAGTAAGGAAGAAGATGTATATCAGCTAAATAATCCAGAAGGAAATGATAATAAAGAGCAACCCCTATTTAGAACTAGAGGGCCTATAGCCTAAGACTCCAAAGATTAATGTTAAAATGGTAGCTATGAATAACAAAGGTTTCTAACAATCAACAATAAGCCTGATATCATTCAATTCCAGAAAATCTAGAGACAATGGAGCTTTTTCTATTAGTATTGATGGCATTGGGTACATAGATTCAATGCCTGCACTAAATTGTGGAATCAAATGTGTTTTAAGAGCTTAAGGAAGCTCTTGAAGGTTCCAAACTAGCTCCATGACATAGGACTATTGATCTAGCTCTAACAACATGGTAGGTAGATAAAGTGTTCTTCATTATAATAGAAAAGTGTGGTGATGAGTAGTGAGCTCAACAGTATAGCATTCAGAGCCATGGTAATGTCCAATTTGAGGAAGTTCATGACTTGTTTAAGCATTTAGAGCCATGGTAATGACCAGATTATGACTTGATGATTGTTTCTATCCAACAATCAAGAATGTAATTAGCTACATTAATGGAATTGATTGTCATCCTTCATAATTGAAGGGTTTAATCAGTTGCATACTAGAATTGGCTATCATCATTCATAGCTCACTTCATAGACACTTTTTCCTCTTCCTAGACATTGTAGAAGAATACTAATTGCATTGTTTGATTGGAAAAGATATATTCTAGGTGAATAGAAAATGACTGGTCATCTCAGCCTTTTCATGTGGTTGTTGCCATTAGAGTAAGGATAAAAGGAATATTGCCAACATAAATTTAGGTGCCATACTACTGTAATGGATAATAGAGAACTCGATGGTGACCAATAGTTTGATAATCCATAATAGACAAAGCATGATGCCAAACTAAAATTAAGTAAAGGAAATCAAGAGACTGTGAGATATTTTTAAGATGCTTTCTCTTGCTTAGTCAAGCATATCTATGTTTAGTACCAAGGATGCCATTCTGATGATCCCATGAATTGAGGGCATTCTGACAGCTTGCAAAATCTAAGGCTAACATATGAGTTCACCATCTATCCTATGCATATTCAACATTTTCCTCTTGAAATTGGGATGATCTTTGAGTTAAAGAACTGTGGGTATGCCTTCAACCAAACACAATAGACTTGGAGCAATGAGAAAGTTTTTGGAACAATTGCAATCGAATGAAAAGCACTAGATCCATAAGTGGCAGCTAAGTTGACCATTGTTTGGGGCTTGGTGATACATATCAAAACCATGGTTTTGTTATGTTGCATTTGACATACCTTCAAAATTATGAGTGGTAGAGGAGATTCTTTATGCACTACATTTTCTTGAGTGTTGATCTTCTTTTATGAACCTTTGAACCATCAAGTATTTCCCCAAAAATTTTCCACTCTAACTCCTTTGTATTCCAAGAATATACCACAACATTATGTCCTTGATTACATTTATTTAACAATTTCTAGCTCCTCTACTACTTCAAAGCCTCAATACCATGACATGAGGTAAATTTCATTGAATTCTTTTCCCAAAGCCTTTTGATACCATCCGCACATGCAATGAGGTCACCATTTAGAAGACACTTGCTAGATACAACCTAGATGTTGTATACCTTGATATTGGAGTCCATCTTTTGAGAGTTTTAGAAGAATCCATCTTTCTAGAGTTCACAAGACCATCTTCCCTAAGAGAGATGTAATATTCCCCGAAGAATGGGCTAGCACACAATCGTGTCTATTCTTAGCTAGAAAGTTATACTAAAGACAATGTTGCCTTGAGCCAAATAGACAACATGGTTCTCACATGGTTGCCAAGGACATAAGGCAATTGAGGGAAGTGGTTGATTACTTTGGCTAAAAGATGGAGTCAAAGTGTGACAAATTGATTGCCTTGTCTACCTTCCATAACATGGAGTCAAATATTGATAAATCAACTACTTTGGCTAGTTCATTTTTTAATGAATCCATTCAAAATTCAAATCTTCATTCAACTTCCAATGAGCTCACTAACCACCATGACTATTGACAACACTATTATGGGTAGCAACAACCATATAGTGGTACATCATATGGGCAATCGTATGAGTGATTTTATTGTGCACCATCTTCATTTGGGCAGCAACCATATAATATTACATCTAATGCATACTCTTGTGGACAATTTGCTTGCCATATGGGCATCATCATGATGAGTGTGCCTATGATGATCATAGTCTTGGAAAAGAAGTATGCTATGAACTTTGTTATGATGGTGGTCAATGCTCAAATTTACTTGGACAAAAACATGGTTACTTGGTATTATATTCCTAATTATGGTTATGCAAATGTATTTATAGGCAGCATGGTTCCTAGATAGCATGTTAGTGGTTATGTGCATGGAGATTCCTTGAGTTTTGATCAACATCCAATTGAGCATGCAATTGGACAACCATGATTCCTTCTATGGGAAATCTTCATTGAATGTAGACTATGCTATTTCCTTTGAGCCACATCCCAATGGTAGTATGCTTATAGGAGACACATCTATCTAATAGTGGACACCATGCTTGTTGATGTGGGCAATGTAGAAGAATAAGAAGATGAATAAGATGAAGAAGATAATGATGATAATGATGATGACAAAAAAGAAGAAGATGAGGAAGAGGATAGTGATGAGAGGAAGCTAAACAAGAGAGTGATATAGTAGATTCTAAAGTACAAGATGGACAACAAGGTAAAGAACTACACGTGTGTCTTGAGATTGTAGATGCAAATGCAGATCATGCACATAATAAAGACTTCAGAAAACCTTATGATTTGCCTATAGATGTACATTCCCATTTGGATGCACATGACTTGCATATAATGTGGATGCATATGAAGATGATGATGGTGTCTTATTTCCTTTTGATCCAAGTGGTACAACACATATGCTCGGTGATAGTTTCCCTATTATTGATGATCATTATGCTGGGATTCCCCTTGACCTACAAGGTATTTGTTTATGGGCATTCAACATGCAACAAGGCATTCCCTAACTTAAGTCTCCAGAAGACATTGAGCCCCCAAGAAAATGAAGCTACATAGGTGTAGTCTATGAATATATAGAGGGATCAGATGAAGATGAAGACCTAGAACCAACAACACCTCTTCAAGATGACTAGAAATCCTAGAAATTTTGTCGACATGAAGTACAACTCGTATTGGAAAAAACTTTACTCTTGTAACTACAGTTAACTTGAGTAATATGAGTTGCATCTATTTTGAGCCTAGAACTTGAAAATGATTAGAGATACATTGGCAAGGAATGATAGTTATAAATTGCAATGAATTTTTATTGAGTCATTCATTCTCAACTAATATAGATTGGGTCTTACCAGAATGTCAAAGCTTGGAAGTATTCTTTAGTATTACAAGCAAAGCCAATGGTCCATGGAGCTCAGTCCCGAACTAAGAAGAGGACAATCTGGGAACGTAGTTTCCAAGATAAAGGACCACTCCAATCTGCTAAAAGGATCCTAGGACAATTTGGTCTAAAGAAGAAAATCCTACCAAGGACAACCAAGAATCTTATGACCACAAGTGATAAAGCTTCGTGCTGTTTCTATTGCATGGAGTTAGGTCATTTCAAAAGGAAATGTTTAAAGTACCCTAAACACTGATACTCTGAGTGCCACAACATTGGACATAACTACATCAATTGTCCCAACAACATAACTCAAAGAGAAATTGACCTTACAAGAAACGAAGTTGTACAAGCTCTAGTGATCCAGAGTATACCAGATGCTTAGGGAAAATCCAGAAGATATCCATGAGATGTAACTACAATAAATTTTCTCTTGTAATCAAGACTCGGATATATCAAATACAATAGGTTATTGTTTCAAAAGACCACATGCATGTGAGTGATCAGAGTAGCGCACCGAAAGCATGGTGGGTCCATAATCCACAAGTTCCAAAATGATACTCCCAGTTTCTCTCGAGATGAGGACATCTCGATTTCTCTAAGAGAAGGAGGATGTAATATTTCCACACAATAAAAGTTAGTTGGTTAGTTTGAAAGTTAGTTAGTCAATTAATAAGTTAGTAAGGTTACTAACTAGAGACTAACTAAGGTAAAAACTAACTAACATTAATAACTAATACTTTTTATTTAATTAAAATATTTGATTTAGAAAATTTGAGAGTCGTAAATCTGATATTTTTCTCGGATTGACAAGGACCGTAGGCACCCTTCACGGAAGTTACAACGTGAATGAGACTTATGAGCTATATTAATCACTAGTATTAATGTGTATAGTTTGGATGGTCCAAAAATATTAGATTTTGGGCAAAACTAGTATATTTTAGATATTATCTTAAAAAGATATGGAGATTTCTAGAACTGGATGTCATTTAAAAGAAAAGACAAGTGATGTTTTAGTTGGTTTTGGAGATTTTATAAAAAGAAAAAATATAAAGAGAGGGATTTGCAAAATTGCGCGCGCCACGATTGCAGTCCACAAATAGAAAACAACACTTCGAACAGAGAAAAGAAAAAGAAGTGAACTGCGAGCTTTCTAAACAAGTGTCTTGGAGTTTTACCCCCCTTTCGGAGCCAATGGAACCATCAAATTTATGATCTTTCTAAACAAGTTTCTTGGAGTTTTACCCCCTTTCTAAACAAGTGTCTTGGAGTTTTACCCCCATTTTGGAGCCAATGGAACCATCAGATTTATGATCTGAGCATCACATCACTAATCTTTCCAAGATCCCCCTCCACAAAGAGCTCCACTTCTCAGCCAACAAGCCCTCTTCTCTAATTCACTATAAATATGAGGCATGGGGAGGCACAAAAGAGCATAAGGAGATCAAGAGAAGTTGCGAAAGAGAGGTAGAGAGAAGGATACCCCTCCAAGAGATTGTGAGAGAAAGCTTGAAAGAGAGAAGCGATAAATTTTATGTCACGTATTCAAAAGATCAAGCTTGCAAAGTGCATGTACTAAGGAAAGTTAATTGCACCTAGTTGCATATGGCTTGTTCAATATTGATAAAGCAATTACAAGGAGGAATCAGTCAAGGGTTATGAATGGCATAATCGTGACACTAAAAATTATGCATATGTGTTAAGTAAATTTTATACAGAATCGCTTGTTGATCCCAAGGGGGAGAGCATATATGCGATGAAAATATTCTTACATTGCTTGGGAAGAATACAATTGGTTTTTTTTGTTGGATGATCTAACAACATCCTAAATGCTTTTGCATTCAACTAGTTGTTAGTTGTTATTTGGATGATGTTTCAAGTGCTTGTGATTTATGCTAAATGCATGGCAAGGGTCTGTGATGACAAGTTGCCATGGGAATAAAGGAATGATTTCCTAGAAAATGATATTAGGGCTGAATGCCTTGTTTGTGCTTGATTATTAGAGGATTTAATTAAGGAATGATATTTTGCATGGGTGGATCACCTCTATGATAGCACCGCGGATTAATCCAAAGAGGGTACTGCTCGATTCATGGGCCGAAAGTCGAGTGGTGAAAAGGCCAACCACGGGAATAATGTTTCGCTCCTAGACAGCTTGCGGGTCAGTTGAAGCTCTGGACACCCCTTGCTAGGTCTAGAATGGAGTTGAAGACCTCCATGGCGCCCAACATCTGGGTATGTTGGGAGATCCTATTCTAGATAAAGGATTGAATTTGTGGTGCCATGAGATTTGGACTAGTTACTTCTACAAGGTAGAAGAGATACTTCTGTTGGACAAAAGTGATACATAATTTCTCCTATATGGGCGGGAGACAAATATTAACTTGAAGATAAGTTAAGGAACTTATTTGAACTTGTTTGTCAATAGATTACTTTTTGCTCTGTTTTCATGTCTATGCTATAAGTTATGCAAACGAACCATGTTCCCTAAATGGATTAATTAATGAAGCTGACTTTAAGTGTCACACATAAATGTGGTAGGACCTAATTAGAAAACTAAAGCTATTAAGGGAAGCGGGTGGGCAGAACCCCCGACGGGTCCGTCCTATGGCAGGGTGGTCCTAGAGAACTGGGAGGCTTCTCACAAGATTTTACTGTCGTTCGACCTTTAGGTATTGTTAGGTTAGAACTCGATTCATGCTGTTTTAAGGGACTGGAATGGGACTATGCCCTACATGTAAAGAGGTTGAGCAGTGCATCCCTCTCATTTCCTATTCTTTTTGAACCAAGTGCAGCTTGGGTCTGCTTTGGTTTGGGTATCTCTGCGTAAAGTAGGATGTCCAAGATTCGATGCTAGAATGCTGTTAGGGGACCTTGGCCACTAGGAGCCCAAATTTGAGGTCGATCCTAGTGGGTTCGACTATGAACGTTCCGTTGCGAGGCAGATTCAGGAAACCCTAGGCGACAAAACCCAGAAAATTCCATGGGAGTGCTGAGCAGTGATGCTTAGATTCATTTCTTGATAGACCACTAAAAGCGTGCCTAGACAGCCGATGGGGAGGCACCTTACAACCTAGAAAAAGTAATTGATGAGTCCACATTCTATCAAGTACGACTTTAATCTATAATTACAATGCTAACTTGAGATGTAAACCCATCCTCTCTAGTAAAGAGTTATTTTCATATTCTCATTACATGACAACCTCATTTGGAATATGACTGGCTATTAAGATCCAACAAGAGTACTCTAATAAAATCAACTATCTCTATTGGGAGAAATTCATACTCCAAAGTAAAATATTCAACAAAATTAGGTAGGTTTACATGCATAAATCTAAATTTTGAGATCTTTTTCTAACAAGTTGTTGGATTAAATGTAACCTTAATTGCTTATCTTTATCATTATGCTAAAATGTAATGTTCAATGCATATGAATTTCTCATATCGTATGAAATACGACATTAGTTGCCCTCTTTCTAATTTCATTGATCTAAACTCATGTTTCATATGTTTTCTTCCTAGTATCTATCTCCGATGGCTTGACATTCTAATGTCATATTATGAGATGTGAGAATAGTTTCTTGGTTTCTAATTTTAATGACTTAAACTCACGTTTCATACATTTTCTCCCTAGTGGTTATCTTTGATGGCTAAAGTATTACCGTCCTCTTAAAGTATCCTGATCTTCTCTAGACCAACCATGATCATGAGTGTAGTTATAAAAATCTTGAGGAATGTCTATGAATATTAATAATAAGTTATAAAAGACCTTTGGAACACCTTCAATCTCACACAATACATATGGCAAAGACCATGGAATCCACTTCTAATTTTCTTCTGTATTAAGAGTGAGGGACTTAATAACGGGGAAATACTAGCTACACTGGCTGGTATATAAGGTGAGAGAGACTTAATTTTTCATCATCAGATAATTAATATAAGTCTTCTTTCTCCTTCACCTTTCTCTCCAAGCTTCCATGTCTTCTCTCTCTCTCTCTCTCTTCATGTCTTTCTCTCTCCATTTCTAGTCTTTCTCTCTCCTCATACCTGTCTTTCTCTCTCTTCTGCTCTTTTTCTTCTTCTTCTCTACAATCTTCTCTCTCTTCTTTCTCTCTCCCAGTCCCTCTCCTTGACAATTGGTATCAGAGCTTAGGTTATTGGTCCTAGTTAGTCCTTCATTTTACCCAATTACAACTTTCTAGTCACATGGAATTTTGAGTCACAGGTACACAGGTATAGGGAGCAGTAGGGGAGTTCCCAATGATTTCTAGACAACAAGGACTGCAGGCAGGAGCATTAATGGTGGCTTGGACCAAGTTTGGAGGAAGGAAGACCAACTTTGGGAGCTCGTTGGTCATTTTTGGCCCATTTTGAAGGTAAACTCTTAGTAACCGTAGTCACAGGAGTTAGAAGAAACTCTAGTTGGGGTTACTTTTCAAGGAGACTCTTCTCTCTCCCCCTTTCTCAAGCTTTTTGCAAGCTCCCATGGAGGTAATTAGCCCCAAACTTTGCTCTTTCTCTTTCATGGAGTTTGTCTCCCTTTCTAGAGGCTCCTTAAGCCTTTGAGCTACAGGGCAAGTGGTGGAAGTGTTGTGTGAGACCTCCTCTCCCCTCCAGGCAACTCCCTGCATTTCATGGTGCAACATACGGGCTGATTCCAAGCCAAAATGACAGCACAACAAGCTTCCTCTCCTTCTTGGCTCTCATTCCCAGCTTCTTGTAGGTCATTTGGGCAAGATTGAAGCCTCCTTTCTCATCTTCTTGGACTTCTCTTCCATATCAGGAACCCTAATCATATGCAGTCCATGGTAGCCATGAAAGCTTGGCATCAAGCTCAATAATCTTGAAGATTTTGGTCTCTTCTCGCTCTTCAATCCTAGCTCAAGATTTGGCCATCAAGAAGCATGGGAAGAAGATTAGAAGCAAGATTTGAAGACATGCATTTGTGGGCAGCCATGGCTATGGAAGTAGAGCTTTAATTTCAGTAAGAGCTCTTCATGGGAAGGTCCTGAGCCATCCTATCTCCAAGCTACAGCCACATTGGAGCTCATTCTCAAGATTTGAAGGCTTCTTAGAAGCAAGAAGGCATTATGGAGTGCTCATTTGGAAGGAATCCTTCTCTTGATTGGTCTATGCAAGCAATGCCCTTCCCCCATTGAAGAATCCTTCTTCCCCAAGCTTGAATTCATCTCTTCTTGACGGAGCACAACCATTTTGGAACTATGGAGCATGCGGGATCAAATTGGAGCTCTCATGAAGGACTGAAGTGGCATTAGTGGCTGCAATCTTCATCAAACAACACAAGGTAACCGATTCTTGGCTCTCATTCTCTCCCATTAAGCCTCTTGTTGAATCCTATCCACTTGTTTGAGAGGATGCATGAGTCCAAGTAAGTAATAGGAGTCCCAAACATTGTATGCATGCTGAATATTAATCGCAATCATTCTCATTTGATCCTATGGCATTGGAATGGATTTTATTCATACTGAAGCTTTATTGAGATCATACTTTTTCTTACCCATAACCCGTTTGGCTTCTTGTGAATTGGCTGAGCCAAGAATTGATTAATAAATCCATTGTATAAGGGTGAGTTGGTAGTGAGTCACTGCCGGTAAGCTCTCTATCCCTATTCCCAATTCCAATTCCATACACTTCATGAAAAGCCCAAATTTTCCATTCCTAAAATGCATCTCATGATGGGTGTTTAATTAATAAATGTCTGCCATGTATATTTCGGGTGAGGAAAAGCCCGATGCCAGGCAAGGTGGCAAGACAAAAGAGGGGTGACCCCCCTTGCCATCAAAGACCCTGAAGGGATGCACAACCCGGCCTGGGGCGGACTTTGCCCACCTCCCGGTGATCTGGAGCCCAAAAATCATTTGCAGGTGCAGGTATTTCTTGAGAAATTGAGAAATTGACTTGGCATGATGAAAATTTTGATGACTATGGCATGACACACTCTTGTGTGCATGGGATGTATGATTGTACTTCAGCACATGTATTAGCAAATGTATCTTTAGATACACATGCAGCTATGTATGCAGTGATTTATGGGAATGCATTACTTCACTTGGCTTGAAGATGGATATATGTATCATAGGATACACCTATGTAGTCATATATGTAGTAAAGGCAGTGGTTATGCATGTATGAGAGCCTATCTTATTGGATATGGTCATGGGAATACTTACTCTTATGCTCAGTAATGCTAAAGTTATGCCAAACATACTAAGGGATGCTAAAGTGATGTATGATGCCAAGCAAACAGTGAATCCCACAGTGCAATAGAAGGGGAACCCAATTTCAGCCCTCTTGTGACTGTTTCAGGGTACTGTAGAGAAATTGCTTGCATTTGTAGAGGTGTTGCCACTCCCAAGAATTGAGGTGCTGACCTTGGAGAGTACCCTCAGGCCTTGCCAAGAACCCTGCTTAGTTTTGGATACCCACTTGGTGCATACCAAATACCTATAGCCCAAATAGGCCTTTCCTAGGTGTAGACAGGGTGTTGGACTGCTTACAGAATTTTTTGTATAAAACTTGGGAACACGTCTCTATGCTCATCTTGAAGAGGGCATCACTGCCTCTATTTTGAACCAAAAATTATGTCAATCAGAGTTGTTTAGCTCTAGTTATAGCCAAAATAGTGACAGGTGGTCTCACGGGATTGCACCTAGACATGGCAGGTAACAGGGGGAAAAACAAAGCAAATGAAGATGTTCAGCAGCATATAAGAGATGCACACACCCCGAGGGATGACACCAACTTTGAGGTTGAAGAGAAATACCTCTCTCACTCCATGGGAAGTCTTAGTGCACTCAATCATACCCTTAGTTCACACGAGACTAGACATGCGGAGAGGGATACGGAAGTAATGGAAGGTCAAGCTCAAATGGTGACGGAGATGCACCAAATGACCTCTACCATAGAAGCACTTGCAGCCAAGTTCTCAATGTGGATGGATTCCCAAATTAAAGGCAAGGAAAAAGAGGATAGACCAAGTATGCAAGTTGAAAGAGTGACCATCCCATCCATGAATGCAGCCTATGCAAGTACCCACGGTATTTTGGGAAGAACGGGCATTCCCAACATTAGATTTGAGTAAGGAGAGCCCTCTCAAAGGCATGAGGAGCCCATAAATAGTGGGATGAGGTGTAACTCTTAGCCACCACCCATGCCCATGCCACCTATGCGTGCTCAGTCGTCTTTTGGAAGGAATCACTCAAACAATGGGTCATTTCTTGGCAGCCCAATAGATCAGCCCCACTTTGGGTATATGGGATAGTCCCCCAAGCATGAAAGGGAGTTCAGAGACAAAATCATTTTCTCAAAGTTCAACGGCCAGTCATCCTCCCCGACTGAATTAGAAGAATGTCTCTCGAAGCTTGAAGACTACTTTGACATAATGCCAAGAAATGACGATCAAAAGATACACTTTGCCACGATACACTTAGAGGGCTTTGCCCACACGTAGTGGTGGTACATACAGAGGGAAAATCAACAGCTTGTTGACACTTGGAATGCATTCAAAGCTCTTATGATTCAAGTCTTTGTATCTCTAGTTGAGAAGGAGAAGCTTGCAAGGCAATGGTATGGCTTAGAGCAACGTGGGATGACGATGCGTGACTACATAAACCAATCCCTCAATCTCACAATGTATGTTGAGCCCATTAGTGACGATGCAAAGCTTCACAAGTACATTTATGGTTTGGATCCCCAACTCTTGGCTGATGTTTCAACCCAAAGTCCATCAGATTTGTTCAAAGCTATTGAGTTGGATGAGAGATACTCTCGTAAGTTCCGCCGAGATGCTTCATTTCAGCATGGACAGCAAAGAGGGGCATCTTAGTCACTGTTTGGGCAACAAAGAGGACCTATACAATCACATTTTGGGCAGCAAAGAAGTGCTATAAGGCCTGGGCAGTTTGGGGAAGGTTATGGTGGTGGAAATATGCCATTCAGCACCCCGAAGATCCCCACATACCCCACCTTTAATGCCTCTAGGCAAAACAGTAATTTTAGGACTGCAAATCAAGAGATGAAAATAGACAAGGGGACAGCAGGGGTAAAAATGCTTCAGCTTTTGGTGGTCAACGCTCTATCCTGATAGACCTCTACAAAGAGAGGAAAGAAAAAGGACTTTGCTTTAAATGTGGGGAAAAGTATACAGCTGAGCATACATCTAAATGTGCTTATAGGAATGCAAAAGCAAGGGTACATAGCATGTTAGTCTTTGATGAATATGATGAGGATCATGAGGATGCAAGTGCCTTTGCAATCACTGCCAAAAATGATGAGGTTGAAGAGGAATATGGGCAAGAAGAATTATTTGACCCAGCTGACACCTTTCCATTTGAACCCAGCGGTCATGTAGATGTAAATATGGGTAATAAGAATGGTTCACATGCTACTGCCACTATTTGTACTATCTCCCTAGATGCTTGGACAGGATCTAAGAGCCCCAACACTCTTTGTCTTCAAGGCAAGATTCACGGGAAAGATGTATTTGTATTGGTAGATAGTGGTAGCACATACAGTTTCATAAATAGAGCAGTCATGGACAGGCTGAAATTTTTTTGTCTCTGATTTATAGCAACCAATGAGGGTGCAAGTGGCCAATGGGAGTGAGGAAATTAGTACTCATGTATGCCCAGCTGTACCTATTAAGCTTGCTGAAAATTATGAGCAAAAAGTGGATTTGATTTCACTCAATATGGGGATGATAGACATTGTGTTGGGCTGCGATTGGTTGAAAAATTTGGGCACCATTTTCATTGATTTTTCATTACTCTATATGCAGTTTTTCAGGGTTGGATAGCTTGTTCACCTGCAGGGAATTAAAAACAGCAGTGAATTTCAGCTTATTATAGCCAAACAGCTCAAGAAAGAGTTCAAGAAATGCTCCCATATTTTTTTGCTACAATTAAACAGGGAAAAATGCATATCAGTCCTAAAAAATGAATGATAATTCAGCCCTTAAGGCTCTACTTGTTGAGTATGGTGACTTGTTTCAGTTACCTACAGCATTACCTCCCAAGAGAGCAATTGATCATCCCATTGATTTGGAGCCCCACTCCAAGCCAGTCAATAAACCCCTTACAGGTTGTCCAAATGTGAAAGAGAAGAAGTGGCCAAGCAGGTCAAGGATTTAGTAGATATGGGATTCATTGAGCCTAGTTCATCCCCTTTTGCATCACCTGTCTTGCTGGTCAAAAACAAAGATGGCACTTTCAGGATGTGCATAGATTACAGAGATTTGAATAAGATCACTATCAAGAATAGATACCCTATTCCTAGGGTGAACAACTTGTTAGATGAGTTGAAGGATGCTAAGTATTTCACAAAGATTGATTTGAGATCCGGCTACCACATTAGATACGCATGCGTGAAAGGGATGAGATAAAGACTGCATTCAGGACTCATCGTGGGCTCTATCACTTCTTGGTCATGCCCTTTGGCTTGATTAATGCATCAGCCACGTTTCAGAGCCTCATGAACAAAATACTTCAGCCTTACTAATTCAAATTTGTATTGGTATTTTTTTATGACATCCTCATTTATAGTCGCTCAAAGGAAGCTCACCTTATGCACATGAGGCAGATATTTGATATACTTAGATAGCATAGACTCTTTGCTAAGGAGACAAAGTGTTCATTCATGCAGGCTGAGGTTGAGTACTTGGGACACATTGTCAGTGAGGCAGGCATTAGAGCTGACCCAAAGAAAGTGCAGTGTGTCAGAGATTGGCCCACACCTACAAATACTATCTCTTTGAGAGGATTCTTGGGTCTCTCCTCATTTTATCCAGATTCATTCAGCATTATGCCACTATTGCAGTCCCTCTCACTGATAGGCTAAAGAAAGAAGTATTTTTTTGGGATGCATTGGCAGATAGAAGCTTTAATCAGTTGAAAGATTTGCTTACTTCAACCCCTGTCTTGGTGTGCTCTGATTTTTCTAGGGAATTCACCATTCAGTGTGATGCTAGTGGGAGAGGAATTGGTGTAGTCTTACTGCAAGAACATGGGGTCATAGCTTTTGAGTGCTGAAAGCTGGCTGAAAATGAGAGGGTTATGAATGTCTATGATCAGGAAATGCTGGCCATCCTTCACGCCATCAAGAAATGGCATCATTATTTGTATTGCAACCGGTTTAGAGTGAAAAGCAACCATAGAGTACTCAAGTACTTTTTGTCTCAGTCAAATCTGACTCCGGAGTAGAGGAGATGGGTAGCCACCTTGCAGAACTATGACTTTGACATCACCCACACTTGTGGGAAGGACAATGTAGTGGCTGATTCCATGTCTAGGATGTGGGCATGTAAAGTCTCTGCTATCATGGAGTTACACAGTGATTGGATACATGAGCTTCAGGAGGCTTACCTATTAGACACTAATTTCAGCAATGTATTTCAAAAATTACAGCAAGGACAATGTGTGAAAAACTCTTCGTATTAGCTGAAAAATGGGATTTTATGGTATAATGGCCGAATTGCCATCCCTCATGCTTCCCCATTCAAGCAGAAAATCATGCAGGAGATGCATTCAGCCCCTGTAGCTGGTCATTTGGGAGTCTTTAAGACCTACGACAAAATTTCTAAAAGCTTTTACTGGAAGGGCCTTTGGAGAGATGTGAAAAACTTTGTCTTGGGCTGCATGCCTTGTCAGCAAAACAAGGACAACACCTTAAAACTAGCTGGTTTACTTCAGCCATTGCCTATGCCTGAAGGCAAGTGGACACACATCACTATGGACTTCATTACCGGCCTATCGGTGGCCAAGAAAGGTTGGGACAACATCTATGTAGTTGTGGATAGACTCACAAAGGCAGCCCATTTCATTCTCACATAGACTCACTATAACGCTTCTCAAGTAGCCAACCAATTCATGGAATATGTTTTCAAATTACATGGCTTACCACAAGTCATTGTGCATGACCGAGATGCTAAGTTTATGCGTAACTTTTGGCGGGCAGTTTTCAGCTCTATGGGCACTCAGTTAGCCCCTTCCACTGCTTACCATCCACAGACAAATGGTCAGACAGAAAGGGTTAACAAATGGCTAGAAACTTACTTGAGGCATTTCTATCATGACGTGCAGCATACTTGGGACTCATGGTTGCATTTGGCTGAGTTTGCCTATAATAACTCTACACATGCTAGCATTGGAGTTTCACCTTTTGAGGCCCTGTATGGCTACAAGGTGCCCCTTCCTGTGGTTATCTTCAATGATAAAATAAATCCACAAAGCAAGGAAGAATTGGATAGAATGCAGGCCTTACTTCAGCAGTGTAAAGCTAACTTGAAGAGAGCTCAAGATCAAATGAAGCTTTATGCTGATGACAAAAGACGGGATGTGGAGTTCCAAGAAGGGGATTTGGTGCTCTTGAAAGTGCCTAAGTCTAGATATGTCTCCCTTAAAGATGGGTCCAGCAATAAGTTAGCACACAGGTTCTATGGACCATACCAGATTATCAAGAGAGTGGGAGACTTGGTATATCGATTGGCATTACCCCCATCTACAAAGATCCATAATGTCTTCCATGTGAGTCTGTTGAAGCCCTTCATTGGCTTAGCAATGGACTATGTTGAGGAACTCCCACCGATAGATGAAGAAGGCATCATTCAACACATACCCGAAAAAGTCATACGACAAAGGAAAAAGAGGCTTCGCTCTCGTTCGATCATGGAATACTTGATTAAGTGGCAAGGTTTACCACTCGAGGAAGCTTCTTAAAGGCTAGCTTCAGTTTTGGAAGAGTTCCCATACCTTTTAGAAGCAGATTTGGCTAAGATCTAGGTAACTATGGCCATGTTTTCTCCCAGACTGACTGCAAATAACACTCTGTTTTAAAGCAGATTTTATTTTTTACTGTGGACAGCAATGCACACCATACATGGGCTGAAAGTATGTCTCGAGAGCTCCATTTTGATTTATGGCACACCGCGTTTGGAGCCTCTCACAGAAAGTTACTATAGATTCACTACAGCAGGGTCCTGTAGTAAACAACTTGCTATCCACTATCTGCAACCCGCATTTACTCCAGATATTTGGGTCAAAACTCATGTTTATAACTCCCCAATAAGGCCCATGTATCGTACATATCCCATGACCTATTATACACAATAATACCTCTTCATTCATCAGTATACCCTTGTAATAATGCAGTAGAGTAGTACTCTGATTGGCCCCTCCCAGTTACCACACGTGCCCAAATTGTTTTTGAGGGAAAAAACCTTCTGGTGGGGATGGAATGTAAGAGAGGGGAACTTAATAACAGGGAAATACTAGCTATACTGGCTGGTATATAAGGTGAGAGAGACTTAATTTTTCATCATCAGATAATTAATACAAGTCTTCTTTCTCCTTCACCTTGCTCTCCAAGCTTCCATGTCCTCTCTCTCTCTTCTTGTCTTTCTCTCTCCATTTCTAGTCTTTCTCTCTCCTCATACCTATCTTTCTCTCTCTTCTACTCTTCTTCTTCTTCTTCTCTCTCTCTCTTCTTTCTCTCTCCCAGTCCCTCTCCTTGACATCTTCAGCCTTGTAGCTTTCACAATTCTTACTAGGATACCATGGCCAATGACCATGTCATATAGAGTACGATGTTACTTTTGCAACACGATGTATCACATCATCAATTTGTGTTTTTACTCTATTGTCCATGGTCCTTACTAGGGCACATATATAATTTGAGAATAAATTTAGAGCCAAAATATACATACAATCGTATATAAGATCCAAGGATAAATTAAAGCTATAAGATTGCGTACCTTGAAGCTTAGTTGTGTGAAACATGAATTTAGTTATAAGATTCATTGTTTCACTGGTCTACTTCACATTTCATACATTGTGTGTTCGGTTTCTTTTATCTGTCAAATGAAATATGATGTATGGCCTTCATATTTTTAGATTAATTGATTTTTGTGTTTCAATTATTGTTATTCAATTTAGTGATTGATAACGATTTTCTTATCATGTTGTAGTTGATTTTGTTGAGCTATGGCTAGAACTAAAGGCTACTACAAGGAAGCAGAAGGTTGATCCTAAGAATATTGTTGAGAAGATCTATCTATTCTCTAAGCCATCCAAGCCACCAAAAAAAACATAAAATAATATTTTCACAAGGTGTAAGGTATCTTAAGAAAATAAAAAAGGCAATGAAAGCTCTTGACAATGCAGTTCCAAAGTTGTCATTTTATAGAGTAGTCAGGGAGATATGTAACAAACATAGTATCAATAACTTTAAATGGACAAGGAGTACCCTTATTTGCATCCATGAGGCTATAAAGGAATTTTTGTTTGAATTTTTTCTAGATATATACACATGTGTTGCCCATGCATATAAGGTGACACTTACGGATAAGGATATGATTATCCTACCAAGATTGAGATACATATTCTCCAAGGTTTTAGAGCCAATTTTCCTTACATGTGAGAAGATATATAATATTCTTAATATGTCACCATACAAGAAGAAAAAGGAGGAAACATGTCCTAAAGTGAAGGATGTCATACATGAAAGAGACACAAGATGACATGAGGAGAAAAGGCTCAAAGAAACAAGTAGAGAAATGGAGGAAGCATAAAAGAAAAAAAATAGAAAAAAAGGAAGCTAAGCAACTAGGAATTTTAGAGGATGAGCTTTTTGATATGCTTGAGAGGGTCAATCCAGTAAGTTTTAATATATACTACTTCTTGCCTAGTGATATAGGTAGAATTTATTTATTTTTTACTCAGAATGTGTGCAGATCCTTAATGGTAAGAGGAGAGAAGTAAATAACTACATCCTTCTTGTTGGATTAAGGTATAATATATCTAAATTTATTTATTTTAAATAATAATATTTTTAATCAATAATTTTTTAATATATTCACTATTTTACTACTTTTACTAGGCGCATGATGTATAAACTTTCTTTTGATATACAATAAAATATTGAGATTCTTAATCCTTTAATCTTCCATTACATGAGGCTAAGTAAGCTTAAAGTAAATGCAGTTGGTCATTGTCTCAATAGAATTGATTTTGATACCTTAGAGCTTGTTATGATTCTATATCATGAAAAGTAATTTGTTTAATATTTTTTCTACTTTCAAAGAAATTTATTGCACTAAATTATTTACCTATGATTATTTTTAGATCTCATTGAAAACTTACTGCCATAAACTATGTAGATAAGCAATTCTTTTTAATCCATTCTTTGAAAGAAATACATAAAAATGCTAAGATATAAGTTAAATTATTCCAAGGCTTCTTGATCATTTGAATTTTTATATATTTTAAGTACTCTAATTTTTTTATTTTTAATATAAAGCTACAAAAAGATTAATTGAAGTTCAAAAAGAGCTTGGTATACCTTCTAATCTACTTGCTTAAATGGAGTATAGACAAGTTGTAAGTTTTTTATCAAATACATCAAGACACTTGATTCCATAAACTATTACAAATAAGTTGTATAATTTTGCTTTGTGTTGTCATTTGTAGAGTCCTCATTAAGATGATAGTCATTCTTGTGTTTAGAGGATAGTTATAAATGTAATGAAAATTGTCAAGTTTATTTATCTTAATGATGATAAATCTATTAAGGTAATGTAAAAAATGTTTAATTTTAAGATATTGTTTCACTCAAAATATAGTGCATTGTAAAATAGTATTGAATTAATATTTATTTCTTTCAAATTTATGATATTTTTCAATCATTGTTACAATAGTGAGCATATTTAGTATGTATGAGCAAATATTTTCAAATACATACTTATAAATTGCATACAAGAAGAATAATGAAAGAAAGAGGCCATAGATAAGGAGGAGGTAGAGAGTGTGGAAGTAGAAAAAGATAAACCCTCAACACCTAAGGTAACCAAAGCATCAAAGAAGAGCAAAAGAACTCCTAAAAAGGACGTTTGTCAAAGAAATAGCCATTGTGTGTTATCTTGTAAAGCCTCATGTATATAGATCATTAAGAAAATAAATACAATTTACTACAATATTTGAACTTGTTATCATATTAAAAGTAAATAGATTTTTTTCAATATCAATACACTGTACTTTTTTCTCTTCTCTTTGATATCTGTAAAAAAATTAGCATAGATATTTACCATTCAAGAAGTGAAATCAAATATATATATACTATATATGACTTGATGTACAAACTTACTTATTTGTTGTTAAGTTGAAATGCGAATGAACATGACAATTTGATATAATAGGATCTTTGTTCAAGATTCAAATCCAAAACGACTAGACTATTACCAACATAATGCCATCCACTATAATAAAAGCTAAGGATGAAATTTTGAGTAGCAAGCATGTATTTTCAAGCAACAGATTCTTGATCTATCTTACAAGTTATCTTGCCTTCTATCCTAGTATCCCACCGCTCATCAATAAATTCTAGAACATGATCATAGGCTAGTCTCTTGACTAACATCATTGCCTTTTATCTTCATATCTTAGCATTAGAAAAGATATCAATAAACATATTAATTGGAAAAAACAAAGTAATCTTGCTCAACCTACTTAAGATATTAAGTTTTAATGTTTTCTATATCTCAAATTTTTTTTAACATTTATAGCTCTACTCAAGGCTTGTAAAATTTGACAAAGGAAGCATTGTGATAATAATAATCGAGAATGAATTACTTACAATCTGGTCTATGTAATGGAAGACTTGATGCTCCAAGTTCCAAATCCAACTCTCTATGTATAAATACATATTGTATTAAACATATTTTATGTTTTTCTTATTTATTCCAAGTCTGAAATATTTTATTTTATCTTCCAAGCATAGATGAAGGAGATCTCACATCTTTGTCTTTTCCTCAATTTTGCTTGTTATATGGTAATCCAAATACCTTTGCTAATCATGGTAGGAATCCATCTTCCATCTGTTTGGAATGAATTAAACACACATATGGATAAAATTTCAAAGCTTGGGCACCTTTTTGAAAGTCGAATTTTTGTATCCATGGAAAAGAGAGGGGAGAGAGAAACAAGCAACTACAAAGGAAGGAAAGAGACAAGAATAGAAAAACGAGGAAAAAAATTGAACATTAAACTTTTTGGTGATTTAAATTTAGTTTCAATTGTTATTATCATACAATCCGAGATATGTCATTAATGCAAAGTGGTCGAGGCCCTATGTCATTAATATGAAGGATGTCATAATCACAATTATGAGATGATAAAAATAGATACTCATAGTAATGATTCATATAGTAATATTGTATCCATGTCTATTTAGCTCGGGGATAGCCTCCTCAATAGGTTGGTGGGTCTCATCACATCCCTCAACCCAAGTCTAAAAAGTTGTTCAAATGGTGGGATTGTTCTTGAAGAGCATACATAATGATATTGAGATACTCACAGAGACTAAAGTAGCTAAAAGCCATGGGTCTACTTTTCATGATACTACAACAACCTTGGTGGAATGTGAGCATGTAGTTGTACTCGTAGGTTAGTAGCAAGTCTTCCAAAAGTGTTAGGACCAATCATCGAGGCCATAAGTAGTGGGCTATCAATTTTATGCAATTGCAAATTATCCTTATTTTCTTCATATTTAATTTCAACTTAATATCTTCCACCCAAATTTTCACCTTCTTGTGAATCAACTTAAGTTGATGTCTAGTGTCCGTGAAACATATGTAGCTTGCTCAACACTTGAAGTAACTGTGCGAACTAAGGTTTCTCCCTCACTCATGAGCTCGAGAGAAATGCACTTAGCTTGCTTATTTTCATTCTTCTTTTCAGTGAGAAAGCCGGTTACCAAAGAAGGGCCAAGAATATTGACACCACCCTGCTTAGCTTGTGGTCTAGTAATGGTATTAATTGGAATGGAAATTGCATCCTCATCTTTCAGCATTTCAACTACAAAGAGCAACAAGGGTACCATGGATATAAAAGCTTTACTAGAGCTATCTTTCCTCTTTGGGAAGTCAGACATTAGGGGAGTTTTGAGGTCTCAAAAATGCATTTTCGCATGTACAGAGAGAGTACTCTAGACCAATGAGAACAAAGCCTCCATTAACAAAATTTCTATTTTTGAAAAAGAAAAAAGTGATGTTAAGCCTAGTTCCCCACCTACCCCAGCCCTTGGTGCTCTTGGAGTTGCCACATTTTGGGAGGGTACCAAGAAACATATAGTTCCACTTGTGGATACCCTTGTGGCCACTCCACACAAAGAGGTATTATAGATATATGAGTGGGTGTGTTTATTATTGATGAACACGTTATAACTGCTTGACTGATTAACAAAGTGATTAATCACTTTAAAAGAGTTTGATTATGAGATTAGGAGTAAGCCATCGAAGCTGGAGGGCATTGTGGAATGTCTTGTGGATTTCGAGGAGCCAAAGGAAATTCTGGCTTAAGGGAGTGACATCAAAGGTTTATTCAAAAATGATATAGCTTCCATCCCTTCCTAGTATGCAACTATAACACATTATCTATCTACAAGAGAGGTTTGGACTACTTTATCAAAGCTTGAGAAGAGAAAGATTAAGCAACAAGGACTACACTTTTCAATTATAGCAGGTGTCTTGTATTGGAAAGGAATGGATGAGATTTATCATCAATGTGTTGTATTTGATGAGGTACCGTTTATTCTTAAGAAATGCTATGATTTAGCATGTTGGGGACATTTTGTTGGATGCCTTACTGCCTAGAAAGCTCTACGTGCTAGATATTGGTGGCCATCAATTTTCAAAGATGCTTTCAATTATGTTAAGAGTTGTGATGTCTATCAAGGACATGATGCCAGGGAGAATCTTAAGCGGGTGCTGAATCATCCCATTATTTACGTTACCCTTCAAAAAATGGGGTATCAATTTTGTTGGACCAATACACCCTTCATTGACTACGCGGAAGCATTATATCATTGTAGCAATAGACTAATTTTCAAAGTGGCATAAAGCTTGAGTAATGATGAAGGATAACGCTAAGGAGACAATGAGATTTATTATGGAGAAAATTATTTGCCATTTTGGTCCACCTAAGGAGTTAGTGTCCACAAACCGAGGGATACACTTTTTGAATAAGGTTATAGTAGCCTTAACAGAAGTTTTGAAGATTAAACACAATAAAACTACCCCATATAATCTGCAAGAAAATGGTCAAGTCGAGAGTATGAATAAATAGGGGTGCTCAAACACATCACTCTTTTCCTTCATGAAGTATACCCATAACTTCCTTGAACAGTCCATCAATAAATGTGACAAAGTATTTACTGCCACCAAGAGATACATTCTGTGTTGGCCCCCAAACATCTATATGCACTACATAAAGTATTTATCTACTCACTTCTCTGTCATGCGAGAAGGGTTGCCTTGCATGCTTACCAAACTGGTATGCTTCACAGACTTTATGTAATTCGGCAACTCTAAATGAAGGCAACCCTGTAACCAATCCTTTGGACTACATTAATTTTAGCCTTTGCACATTTGCATGTCCAATACGTTTATGCCATATTTCAATATCTGCAACTACTTTGTTTCCTTTAGCATACATAGCAACATCCATTACAGAAATTCCAGCATCTAAAGTGAACATGCGGCCAACTCTACTTCCTTTTGCGATCAACCTGCACTTATCATTAAAGTCTTCTACAAAATAATCTTTTGCATTGAATCAGACCTGCAACCCCTACTCTACCATTTGGCCAACAGACACTAGATTCTTTGTAATTGATGGCACATGTAATACATTTGTCACACTCTTTGTCTAGCCATCATACGAGGACAAGGGAACCTTTTCAATGTGTGAAATTGGGTGGCATGAATCCGTCTGCACATAACCTGGATTTTGTAAGTCTTGCATCTCTCCAAACCATTCAACATAACTAGTCATATGATTGGATGCACCTGAATTGACATACCATACATCATCATGTGTCCCCTTTCCTATAACTACATTCATCATATGCTGCATAACAAAGAGACGTTCATTTTTGTCTTCATTCTATCGTGAAGACGATACATAGTTTCCTTCTTGCAATTTACCACTGCGAATATCATCCTTCTTAGCATAACAATTTGTTGCAATATGACCTTTTTTTCCACGATAATGGCAAACAAATCCACCTCTTCCTCTAGAGCTCCCCTGCCTCTAAAGTTTCCTCGGCCTCCTGAAACTTGCATTTCACCAAATTGCTGATTGAACCTGTTTTGCTGGTTATCGCCATCATGTCCCATACCACGGCCTCTCGAAAAGGATCTACTATGTCCCCTTCTTGAACTTGAGTAAAATGCTTAAACCTGTTCACCATTTTTTTTAGATAAGTCACCCTACATATTGATCTCTTTGGTAATCATGAGAGAGATCAACTCATCAAAATCTAGAAATGGCTTCTGTACATATACTGAAGTAACAAATGTTTTCCATGCCTTCTCATTGTTAAGGCCACTCAAAGTGAATGAAACAAATCATCATCATCAAGCATTGCATTAATCGCTGTTAAAGCATCTGCAATGCTCCTCACCTTCAACACATACTCATTGACAGACATTTTTCATTTCTTCAAGGCATTCAACTCTTGCTTGAGTTGAATCTTTCGTGCCTTTGTATTTACTGAAAACATATTCTCAAAAATTGTCCAAGCTACATGTTAAGTTTTTGCATTCCTGATATGTCCCAACATCGTATTATCAATGACCATAGATAACCAGTACATCACATTTTTGTCTTTCACATTCCATTCTTTCCATGCTTTTAATTCATCTACAGTTGGAGGGATACCTAGCTCTCGCTTCTTTTCTTCACCTGAAACAAACTCATAAAGGCCCTTTCCAATGAGAAAGTTTATCACATGGAACTTCCATGAAGTGTAGTTGTTCTTTTTGAGCTTCTCAATAATGGGATTTCCACTGTTCTCTACCATTATCACAAACAAGGATACAACACAGCAAGCTAGTCTTCTACAATCTTTCACAACACGTGCACAGTAATACACTAAGCAACCTTTTTCACTGATTGCTCAATAGTACATGTAATTTGCAACCTATTTGGAGATAAACCTTATGTTTGTCTCCTACAAACACCTCAAAAATTATAGATTCAAAATCTATAACATGTGCACCCACTTTCAATCAATACAATCAAAATCACAGTGTACTCTAAAATTGATGTCCGCAACCTTGCGGCTCTAAAACGGGGCTTGAAACGGCCTCAGACGCCCAAAATAACTACGGATAAGCCCTAAAGGACTTGCCTATAGAATATACAGTGCTCTGCTCGCACACCAAATCTCACAGCAATCTTCGATTTTCGCTTTGCCCTGCTTCCGGTGCCTCCACAGGCACTATCCAAGAGAGAGAGTAGAAGAATGGGAGAGCTTCTTACCCGTTGCTTGCTAGCTCAAACCTTGCTTCTTCTCCTTCACTTCAGCCTTCAAAATTAGCCTCTCTCAGTGGCGCGGCTTTGATACCATGTCAAGAATCGCGTGATAGGGGGATTTACTTGAGCTACTGCACAAACACACACTGTATACACAAGAGAAAGCTCACTCAAGAATACAAGGAGAGAGATGGAGGCCAAAACATTTTCTTGCTGATTTTTTTCTTCTTCTTCCACTCACTATACAATGTACACAAAGCATAGATAAGATACAACATAAAGGAAAGTGGCCTTCTAAGTTAAACAGTGCATAACCAACTACACTAATTGACTGGTGCTATATCTTTGCCAGCTATAGGTAGGTGTAACAAACTAAATATAATAAGTGATAAGTCAGTGGCCATGTGAGTATCATAATGACCACCAACGTGCTAAGTGTAGATGTGTGGACTCATTTAGCCAGGCGGTCCATCATCAATGTCCGCACGTGTTGAGCTTGCCATCTCAACAACCTATAGTGTGAGGGATCATATTTTGTGAAATACAACCATGCAGCCTTGGATATGATACATATTTTTTAGATAGTGACTTGCCAGCTTATTCTCGGACAATGGAATCACTTTGTAGATTCCCTATCTAATTATGCTTTTGTTGAGGATATCTTTTTCAATTGTGGTCTTGGGGCAATCTTACAACTGCCTCCTAATATCAGCTCAGGGCTACTTTGGAGATTTATTTCTGATCCATCCTATTTTGACCACCGCTAGTTAGTATGGATTATGAGTCAAGTGGCACTTGATCACCTTTCTATTCTGTCATGGATGCATAGGATTGTTTATCATCATATTTGTCAGATACCCCTTGCTATTTACAGAGGGAGATTAGCTAATAACCTGATGCACTTAGTGTAGGGATGGAGAATCCCTCAACCTTGGTTAATTGTATGCTTCAGTAGAGTTATGTCAGGACCAAGGGTTTGTTCAACAGTATGCTGCTAAATGGCCATTCCATGAATTATTTTGTTAGGCCAAGAGGGCCATGTATCTGTCTAGTGCAGGTGCGGTTAATGGTTTTGTTTTAGTGATGTGCTATACAGATTCGGTGGAACTTGGGAGAGCTTCTTGTTGCATAGAAGCTTATTGTAGCCAATTCCAAGTTATATTTTTCATTTACGAGTATTTTCATTTGTGCTATATGTGTTTATGTACTTGTGAGGGATTTTTTCTTTTGTTGGGGACCGTCAATCAAGGCATGAAATCCCAAGGAGGTTAGGTGTGTCTGGGGGGTATGAGCAATTGTTTGCCGCCTCTATCAGACATTGTCAGGCATTCTAAGAACTATTTTAGCAAGTACTCCTAGTGACCCTATTCTACTAACCTATTAGGCAGTTATTTCTAGGAGCTTTTGTTAGTAGTGAGCCAGTTAGAGAAGCCTGCCAAAATAAAAAGAAGAGAAAATTTTGAATATGCTTGAAATATAAAAATGTAGAGATGTGTAAAAAGGGATTCTAACCCCTCAAGTAGAAAAGGAAAAGAAGAAAAATCTTAAGAGCAGTTGATCACCGCCTTGTGAGAGTTTGGTAGGTTCCTGTGGGGACGACGAGCCCAATGCCTTGTCTTCCTAAGGGTGGCATCTTGCTAGAAAAATACGAAGGAAGATTGGAGTGAAAATAAAAGTGAGCAGAAGAAGCAAAGATTTAAGTGTTGCCTCATGAGGGCTTGGTAGGTTCTTGGGTACCAAGTCAAGACAAGTCGATGCACTATTCTCCTTGGGTCACTACGCTCAGTTCCCTCCTTTTTACACACTCAAGTATGAAAACTTGAAGGAAAAATACCATAAAATAAAAATATATATTGATCAAACTATAGAAGTACTCGCCTAGTAGGAGCTTATGATCCAATTGTCCTAAGTTGGGTAGGAAGTTCAAGCCACCACCTAGGATGACTTCTTTGATGTTTATTTTTAGCCAGTGTATGTTGGAGCAATTGGTTAGCAACTCACTCTGGGCTTATGTTAGATTATGTTGGGCCTATCCCTCGTGGATTTCATGCCTTGATGCTTTTTATTGTTGTTGTTTTGTGTAGATCAGTTTGTGGGATTCATCGGGTTGAGTCGCCCTGTCCCATGATTGCCAATGAGAGTTGAATTTTGGGATCTATTTTTGGAGCTCCAGGGGTACAAAGGACCAATTTTTCATGAAAAATGAGTTAGTGGCAGATGGTCGGCTAGAGTTTTCCTAGGTGGATTTCGATGTCAAGAATCCAAGCATGTCTCCATTCCTTGATCAGTGTTTATTTGACCTCGCATTTAATCCCCACAAGGTTTCGCATTCTAAAGTAGATACATGATCCAAGAGCCATAAAGAGCATGACGGAGGCTAGGTTGATAGATTTCAATGCTACGAAGCCAGCATCCAATCGAATCATGATTTCAGGGTTGTTTGCACCCTCAACAAAGGCAAAACCACTTGTCTGACAATGTGAACATGCAAGGTATGAACTAGTTATTTTATAAATAAGGTTTAAATCTTAAAAACTAAAAATACTTGATGATTGGGAGTAAGGGGTGTAAATTTTTCTGCGCCCCATCGATTTGACAATTTTGGGCATTCTGCAATTGTCAAAAGTAGTAAGAATGAAGAAAGGCATGAGATCCACCATTTCTTTGCTTCCAATCGCCGCCTTCCTTGCAAGAAATGGAGCCATGAGTAAATAGATGTAGTTTTAGTATTTCTCTCTCTCTCTCTCTCTCTCTCTCTCTCTCTCTCTCTCTCTCTCCCCCCTCTTAGTACATGTTTTCATGTCTTATTCTATGAGAGAAGGGGGTGGACTGATTTTAAGATTTCAATTGAGAGATGATGTTGAGACACGATGGAGCATAGATCAATGTTTTAGGAGTGTTAGTGGCTATTAGTGAGCGTTAGCGATCTTCCAAATACGAGATACATGTGGAATAAAGCAATGTTTTATTCTTGAGTAACTGATAAGTTTCATCGTTTTATGATAAATTTCATCATTGCTCTTGATTCTCAATGATTTTTTAATGAGAAATTTTAAGAAAACTAGCAAGAATTAGTCATCTACTGATTTTTCTATAAGCACGCAAATCTTGCAAATTGCGATTTTAGGATAAATCGTGGATTTTGGGGGTTTTGATGTGTCAATGGTATTTGCATGGGATGAAATAATGAATAAAAATAATTCTCAACAAGTCTAATCAAGTCACATAAAAAAATCACAAAATATTCGTATTTATTGATAAATAAATAGAAAAAATAGAGAAAAATAAGTTTTTCGTACTTTAAAAATAGAAAAAAATAATATATATGTCTGTGGATGTATGTTAGGACTAAAGCATGAGTTTTAGCCTTAGTTTAGCCCTATCTTTATCTTAAAGTGAGCATTTATCCCTCTTTATAAAGAAAAATACATCAAAACACTCTTTAAACCTACCACTAAATGCACTACCCTAAATGGTAGGGAGAGGAGGGGATAATAAGTGTTGACTATCTGATGTTGAATCTGATTTTTTCTGATGCACTTTGCATATAGGATACATGTGTTTTGAGAATGAAAGAATTCAGTAGCACAAGCATGCTTCGTGCTAACTCTATGTAACGAAGCAATTATATTTAGAATGAAAGCATGGAAAGAAATGATTTCACACTGTCACAATGCTATTGTAAATGACTAAAAATGGTTGAGCACTATGAATCATTTATAGTTTCATTGCATTCAACACATGGTATCATTTTAGATGCATGACAATTGTCTTCATAAACATTGACCCACGTTGAGAGTGAGGTATCCCAAGCCCATAGGGCTAGTGATTCGTTTCCTTTGGGGGGACTTACTCAGTGAGGATTATCTTTTATCTCCTATAACAATTAATCAAAAGAAAGAAATATGTATCGTATGTGTGTTATGTGTTTAAGGCACATCTTTGGGCCAATCCTTAAGGTATAGGAGAGTTGTAGAGGGGTTGTAGCAAGTAGCTGAGGAATGCTCCCTGTGTCTATTTTATATGGTGTATAACATCAATATGCATAGGGGCTCCCTATGAGGAGTTTGGAAATGGTTATCCATTAGACTACGAGCCATACCAAATGCTTATTTTGTTAGATCATTGTGTAGCCTCCAAATGCTCCTGGCCCTGCAAGGCAATGGGGTGTTTTGTTTGAGCATATAGGCTCAACTAGAGCCTTAGAGCGTGTGTCGCGAACCCATTTTAGGTCCAAACAATGCACGGAGCTTGATTCAAGACTAAGATGAAGGCATTAGAGCATGAAAGTAAGCAAGCAAGAAATGCATAAGAAGCTCTTCTACCTTGCTCGATTTGCCTTAGATTATAGCTGCCGTCTCGCAGGAGGCTCTTGAGGTTGGCAGGGCTATAGTCTCCGATTACAGTGAAGCTTGCTGAGTAGAGCTAGTGTGATTTTGGCATATAAGATTATTTTTGTCTATGTTATGGAATTGCAAGTGGTCCCAATAGCAAATTTTGGGTTTATTGTAGTTTTTCGCTGTGTCGGTCGTTTATAGGTGCACAAGTTACATATTTTAAATCTATAATGTTTCAGGTGTTTGTTGAGTTGTAGACATAGAAGGCATCTACAAATAAATTGTAGATTGTCTGTATTATTGTGAAACCAACAAAAAAGGGCTATGTGTTTAGTTGTGGTGTACTTAGTATCAGCTTACTTATAGATTGCAGTTTTTTGCAAGGTTATATAATTTATCAAAATATCTGACAACTTCAATCAAAACGTCAACAAGAAGCTTGATAAGCACAATTATCTTACATGGAAGTTCAAGATGATAAATATTTTGAAGGACAAAGGTATTTGGAATTACATTGAACGAGACATGGTAGTAGCACTTGAGATTTCTGTGTAAAATGCTACTATAGAACAAGTAAAGGCTACGAAAGATTGAGAGCAAACATAGAGTAAAGTCATGCATTGGATATTTGTCAATGTGATAGATAGCATGATAGAAATTTTTTAGGAATTTGATACCCTTACTATTGTATGGAAGAATTTGTTAAGGCTATTTGAAGTAAACAACTATAGAAAGAAGCTACAGCTCAAGAACCAAATGAAAAGAGGAAACCTATTCATTATACCTTGAAGATCAAGAGTATTGTGGAAGCTCTTGGATATATCAATGTGGTAGTTGATGAAAATGATATTATGTATGCATGCTTAGATGGACTTGGAGATGAATACAAGAGCTTTAGGTCATCTATAAATATAAGGGATAATATCCTAGATTTTGCATACTTGATTTTTATGCTAATACTTGAGGAGAAGAACCTTGGCTTGAATTTCTCTTCTTCTCAAAGCAAGAATAAGTCTAAAAAAGTGTTTTACTCTACTAGTAGAGATAGAGATCATGGTGATAGAGGCCAAGGTGGTGGTTGTGATCAAAGTTATGATGCAAAGAGGATAAGTTGCAAATTCTAATAGGCAACATAGTTCTGGTGCTAGCAAAGAGTGTTGGCATTGTAGTCAAAAAGACCACATTTCTAAAAATTACTTCAAAAAGAATGCTAAAATTGGAAATGGACAAAAGCAACAAGGCAATTATGCATCCAACAACAAAAATAATTATGATAGAAGTGAACAATTGTTTGTTATATAGCACTTTATGAATACTATGACTATTGATGGCTCATTAAAGAATATTGTATGGTATGTAGACTCAAATGCCTCCCTCTAACCACATGACTTCTCATGGAGAGTGGTTTAGAGAGATACGTAGTTTAAAGTCTCTAAGGAAGATCTCAAAAATGATTGCAGGTTGATTTGTAAAAGGGAAATATATTGGCATATTTTTTACTCTTATGTAAGTCTACTTGGAATGAATGCTGCCATGTTTGCACTAGGTTCAAGTCTTGTGGTTGATATTAAAATTTGACATAAGAGAATTGGTCATGTGAATGTGTAATGGTTGAAAGACATGTAGTCAAAACAGATTTTGGATGGCTTGCCCAAGTGTAGGGTTGATAGGGTGCATAAAGTATGTGAAGCATGTCAATTTGGAAAGCAAGGCATGTGTTTCCACATAAAAAGCATGTATGAAAAAACCCACTTGATTTGATATATTCTGATGTGTGGGGCCCTACAAAGATTGTAACTTTGAGTGATTGCAAGTATGATGTTTTCTTCATCGATGATCATACTTGCAAAGTATGGTTTACTTTACACACGAGAAAAGTAAGGTGTTCACTCACTTTAAAATCTTTAAGGCTTTGGTTGAAAAGAAGGAAGGGTTGCATATTAAACATGTAATGTTAGATGGAGGGGGAGAATATCTCCTCAATGATTTTTTTTAATTTTTTGCAAAAAAATGGTATACAAAGGTAGTATACGTGTAGATATAATCCATAGCAAAATGAAGTTGCTGAGTAAAAAAACAGATATATTCCAAAGGTGGCACTATTGATGTCAGAAAGAAACATGCCTCATTACTATTGGGCTGAAGTAGTTGCTACTAATGTATACATTATGAATAGGACACCCACTGCTATTGTACATGGTATGATACCCAAAGAGAAGTGTACAAATAGAAATCAAAATATGTCCCATCTGAAAGGATTTGGATATATTGCTTATGCATATATTCTTGATGATGAGTTGTGCAATAAATTAGATCCCAAAGGAGAAAATGTATATCTATTGGATATTTTCTTGAGCAGAAAGGATATAGATGTTATAACCATGTTACACGTGAGCTGAGAGTTAAGTATGGACGTTGTTTTTTATGAAATGAGTAGCTAGTATAGTAATTTGCAGAATGCAATTGGGGCTAATGAGCATGAGAATGTAGTTATGCAGAAAACATATCAATAGTCATAGACAGTGAGTGGACCATAAGAGTCTCCTGGTCATGGTTCTATTGATAAACCTTGGAGTGGTAGATTGAGGTAACAAGTTACTCCACCAAGTATATTACAAATGTCAAGAAAAGGTAAAGAGAAAGTTGGGGACTCACCTATTATGATAGATGTATCATCAAGTTTCTCTTATATTGATGTTGATTCAAATGGCTCTAAGTAGAGCTTGGATGAAAATTCTAGGATTTTATCTATTAAAACAACTAGTTTACCGAAGGCACAAGAGGATGCTAAAAAACCTAGTAGTGATCCAAGTTTACGTAGGTCAAGTAGAGTAAGAAAACCAATATAGTGATTGACATATGACAGCTATGTAGCTCATCACTATGCATACATGCATAAGGTTATGTAGGATGTGAAATCCACTTATTTTGAGGATACACTAGGTAATGAGTATTGGGATTGTGTTACGGATGAAAAAATGGCTATAGTTAAGGATAATAACACATGGGAGTTGTGCCTTTACAACCTGAAGGCAAGAAAGCTATCGGTTGCAAATGGGTTTACAAGATCAAGCATAGGTTAGATGGATCTTTTGAGCACTATAAGATACGATTTTTTTCCAAAGGGTATGTGCAAAATCATGGTATTGATTATGAGGAGACTTTTACTCCAGTGGCTAAAATGGCCACTGTAAGGGTTGTCATGGTAGTGGCTATACCACAAGATTGGATCGTGCATCAAATGGATGTTAAGAATGCCTTCTTACAAAGGGAGTTAAAAGAAGAAGTTTATGCAGTGTAGCCACGTAGTTATGTGGATGAGAATCATCCAGATTATGTATATAGGCTTTGTAAGGCCTTGTATATACAGGCTGCAACAAGCACCCAAAGCATGGTATGATATGATTGCAGAATGCATTGTTAGCGTTGGATTTTGTAAAGCACAAGTTGATCACTCACTCTATGTATATGAGAGTGATGTAGGTATTGTGATCATTACTATCTCTATGTGGATGATCTGGTCATTGTGGGTGTGACAGTGAAACATAGATTGACACTATGAAGGGTCTCCTCAAGACTGAATTTGAGATAAAGTATTTGGGAGAGTTGCACTATTTTCTCTACATAGAGTGTCAGGACCAAAAATAGGCCCAACACTGGCTCTAGGGCTCTAGCTTGGGTAAGTTACTCATAAATATATGTGTGCATCACGTGAGTTCAAAATAAGGTATTTTTAAAATACCATTTTTTACATACAGAAGGGTGTAATATAAAGGGGTTATTTACAAATTGAATAGAAAAGAATTATGTTTTATTTATGAAAATTTCATAGATAAGGATATTGTTGAGTGTTGAAATGACCTATTTTTTTGCTAATTTTTGTTATTTTTGAGAGCTAAATGGTTGATTTTATGAGATGATTGATTGGTTTGGAAGTGGTTTGAGAGTGTTTTGGATGATATTGATTATGTTTTGGAAGTTCATGATGATTTTCAGTGGAGATATGAGGTTCTGTGATGTTTTGATAGGTTTTGATTGGTTATGTATACCTTCTGTATAGCTTCTGTTTTGTTCTAATTGTCTTCTGTATGAAGCATGGATTGATGATTGATGAAGATTGAGATCTTGTGAAAGCTTATTGAATAGTTTTTGAGAGTTTGGAATGGTTTGAGTATGAGTTATGAGGTTTTGATGACCTTCTGTAACCTTCTGTAGATCTTCTGTAGAGCTTATGTCTCTGTTCTGTCTCTATTTTGGTACTGTACTGTGACTGTTTTGTAGACCTTATGTATGCTTTTGTATGTGCTCTGTTGGATGAGAGTGTAGCTTGGAAAATTTTTCTAGCCTTGTAAAGAGGTGAATACAAATGCAAAAGAGCTAAAAGAAGTGAAAGAAGTAGCTGCTGAAGACTCAAGTAAAGACTGGAGTGAAGTGACAGTGGTGAGCTGTGAAAGGACACTGTAGTGGCTCTGGTGACTCTTCATATCAGACATACCTCTTGGGAGGGGTATCCACGACCTAAGAAGGATTATTTTGAGTGATTATGAGAGATTGTAGAGAGGATATGATGTATTATTGATGGAGAGAGAGAGAGAGAGAGAGTCAGAGATAGCCAATTCTACTAAAACAGAGTTTTTGTATATGAGAGATTGAGAGAGAAGACTATGAAGACATTGAAGATAAATACTATGTGATGTATTTCCATTCAAAGATGGTGTATTCCTTTGCTTTCTTTGTTCTATTTATGTATTTTGTGAAGATATTGAAGAATATGGTTGATTCTATCAAATCTGTGGGAGATCTACATGATGCTGCATGAAGATTTGTCATGCCTGGTGTTCTTTTCTTCATTGTGATCATATAAAACCTAATAAAAAATCTTGTTGATGTTACAAGATAGATTTTCTTGCAAGATAATTCCCTTTTCCTTGGTTTTCCTCATGGGGCTCCATGTTTTTGGTGCGCAGCCGGGGAAACTTGCCATCAACAAGCACCAGAAGAGGCTGAAAATGAAGGAAATGGCATTGCCAAGAAGAGAAGAATTCAATGGATGTTTGTAAAGTTCCTTCTTCCACTGAAGAGTTGGAATTTCTCATAATCAAAGCCACTTTCCACAAGAAGTTCATCCCATAATGGCGGAAACATATCACTATCATGATGCATGCTCTATGTGGTGGACAGTTTCCTCTTCCTGTTGAAGCAGCAGAAACTTGCATCTTGGTGGCAAACTATTTGGGGATAAACTGAAGAGCAGAAACAGAGAGAATGACCATCCATGGAAGATTTGGCATTCATTGAGAAGTTTCCAGACATCATCAAATGGGAGATTGTGAAGAAGCTTCAGGAGTCTTGGTCTATAGAGGTTCACGAAGACAAGAAGGAAAAGAGTTGGAATTTGTTCGTAGATGCTCAACAACAAGATACATGGGATGCTTGGTGCACTGATAATCTTCTATTTGTTCAATTAGCAACCCACTGGAAGTTGGTAGACAGAGTGTTTTTCACAACATACACTGTTGAAACCATCAGAAGCTGGCATTACTATGATGATGGCACCACCACAATGCTTAGACGTATGCATTTTGACACCTTCAGAACCGAATACCTTCCTCTGTGCAGTGGCATGAAAGCAGAATTCAGGGATGTTGAAAAGGAAGAAGTAGAAGAAATGTTGGCAAGAGAGTCCTCCAGAGACTGAAGCCTTCTCTTAACCCTCTGTGGAGCACTAACAACATAGTGGAGCCAACCCCCTGATGAATGATGCAATAAAGAGGTAAGTGTTAGAACGAGTCCAGAGGTACGTGAGAAGAGAGAAAGAAAAAATCAAAGCTGAGAATGAGGTCGTAGCAGAAGCGCCTTTGACGCCCTTGCGGAACTCTTTACAGAAGTCCCAATGGCACATCAAGCCCTTCCTCCTCCTGATCGAGGTCCACTTCCAAGCCAGATCCGTCCTGGAAATATTGATGACAGGCCAGCGAATGTAGTCCCATTACCAATTTTTAAGGGAGAGTACAATGAAGACCCTGATCTTCATGTAGCAGAGTTTATGGTAGCATGTATGGCTAACAATGCCAGAACCCCTGAGCATTGGTTAGCAATATTCCCCACCACTTTCAAGGACGCGGCGTTTCAGTGGTATGAGAGACAAGCAGCAGGAACTTTTGGCACATGGGACGACCTAAAGTTGGCCTTCCTCACTAAATTCAAGCGTGAAGGTTTTGAAGAGTGGATGCGAGAGGAATTTATGAACCTAAGTCAGTTCTCTAGAGAAAGAGTAGAAGCTTATGTCTCACGAATGGAATCCATCCTGAAGAGATGGACTAACCATAATCTAGATGATGGCATTCAAAAGGGGGTGTTTCTCAGAGGATTACAACCAGAAGTCCGTAAGTTTGTGGAGCTGCAAAGACCAGCCACACTGCAAGCTGCAACAGAAGGTGCAAGTCTGTACGATGAAGTGGAAGCTAGATTGGCGATGAATCCAAGAAGAGGATTCCTACCTCCTCTGATTCCATGAATGATGTACCCACAAAATGTAGTCCCAGGGACAGTCCCCTACTCTTACCCACAGATACCCCCAGTATCACAGTACAGTGCACCAAATCCACAGTGGTCACAATCAATGCCTCAAATGATGGTTCAACCACAACAACAATGGTCCCAACCAATTTCCCCAATGCCAAATCAGCAGTAATAGTGGAACCCTACCAACTGGAGCCAACAGCCAACAGTTCAAACAAGAGCTCTGAATCAGAATCAGAACAGAGATCCCTCTGCACCAGCCCAACCTATTTATGCAGTGATTACAGAGACTCCTCAAAACCCTACAGCCAGTACCTCAGGAGGAGAAAGCTTGAAGGATTACTTATCCAACTCAGTTGCAAATATCAAAAAGGAGTTGATGGATGTGATTACATAGCAGCCACAGACGCTAAAAGTGAATACCGCTAGCATATCCAACATTGCAGGAGCAGGAAGAGATGTGATGCGGTCAAATACTTGGTGTGGTAAGTGTCATCAAGCAGGCCATTTAGCCACTAAATGTACACGAAAACCAACCATCCCTAGAGCTTTCTGTTCCTATTTTTTGTGGAAGAACCATACGGAGGATATTTGCTCTCTGAAGGAGATGCATGATAGGAGAAGAAAGAAAGAAGACGCAACTTGCTGGAATCCAAAATGACAACGCAGGATATTAGACCCAAGCCTAGAGAGTTTGGTCCTAATTTCGGACCTAGAAGGTTTCCTTCTCAAAGTTACAGAGGAAGATAGTCCGGCGGTGGTCAGAGATCAGAAGTGGAGTGTTACAGATGCAGAGAAAAGGGACACATTTCACCAAATTGTCCAAATCCCAGAAGGTCAGTGGATTACAAGCCCTTATGTAGTCGATGCAAAGGAGAAGGCCACACTGCAAAAGACTGTCCAAGCCCAGCCCCAGTGAAAAACAGTGCTACTGATAGTCCGACCAAGGCCCAAGAGCCTACCTCCAATTTAGTGGAATTGGAAGTTGCTGCCATCACGCGTGCAAAGAAAAAGGAACCACCTATCCATAAAGAAAATAATCCTCCTACCAGAACAGTGAAGTTCAATCTTCCACCTGAAGAACAGAACAACACAGAGCCTGACAGTGCCGTACAGAGCACCACAGTGCCACAAAGAGTCACAAAGACAGTTCCAGAGACAGGACCAGAGGTTCAGGAGATAGACGAGGAGGAAGTGCCACAAGTGGTAGAAGAAGTCCCCATGATACCCCTGTTGGAAGAATAAAGGAAAATGAAAATGGGTGTTGCCCCATTCCCTAACCGGTTAGAGAAGCCAGTGGATCCTATTAAGGAATACGATCTGGTCAGAGATTTAGATACCTTTAAACCAAACCTCACATTCTGACAATTATTGATGTTGTCTCCCAGTTGCCGAAAAAGGTTCAAAAGTATATTGACAAGAAGACATGGCTTAAGGATTGCTCCCTCAACAGCAACAAAGTCCAACAAAGCTCCAGAGCCTGTCAAAGAAGTGGACGTGGCTAACGCCTTCCTAGATCCGGGTACCCCAAAGACTGGCGTGTGGATAGAAGGTTGCTTCATTGCAAATGCACTGATTGATGGAGGTTCATCAGTAAACATTATGACGGATGTGACAATGAAGGATCTAGGTCTACAAGGTGTGCAACCAACCCAATGGCTCATTAGACTGGCGGATCAGAGTAGAATCAAGCCTTTGGGCATTCTCCCATATGTGAAGACTATAGTGGCTGAAAAAAGATTATTGGCTAACCTATCTAGTGGTGAAGCCAAACTCTTATGGTACATCCTACCCTCTGTTTTACTGGGCAGACCATGGGTTTTTGAAGCCAGAGCAAGGACGGATTGGTTCAAAGGAACCTTGATCTTGGGTAGAGGACCCAACAAAGTGGTGCTGAAGCTATATGGTGCTCAAACAGGACATGGATCCACCTCCTTGGAGTTATCTTCTGACTCCCCTAATGAGGCTACAGATGGAACATCAGCAGATGAAGATGCTGTCAAACAGATACTTCCCAAGAAAATAGTGGCACATTCCTTAACAGTGGATACTGTAAGCCAACTCCCAAAAGATGCAAAGCCATTATCAATGGGAGAATACTTCCTGCCTGAACCAGGAACGATTTCCGAAATCACTTCTGACAGTGAGATAGAAGCATGGATGTACTACTCTCCTTGTTACATGGCCATAGTAGAGCCAGAGACAGAGGCAGAAGTTGAAACAGAGAACCTGTTCTTCTCTTACAGAGCTCCTACAGAACCAGAGACAGAGACGGAGACAGAAGAGGATAGAGATGATATTGAAGAAGAAGGTTATGAAAGCAAGATGGAAGAGTCTATCCCACCCTAAGAGAATACATATGAAGAAGAAGTTCCAGAAGCATCAGAAGCAGACGAGCTCATGCTGTGGGACAGAATGGTGATGGTACCATTTGGTCTGGTAAATGGATCTTCTCATATGCAAAATCTTTATAAGAAATGGGTTAAGAAGAACAAGCCGTCTTTCAGCAGTGGCTCTTGCTGTCCGCAACCATCCTTGCCAAAGAAAGATGATGATGATGCACCGTGCCAACAAGCACCAGTCTCACAAACCCAACAGAAATCCGAGGGTCCCTATTATGTGATGTTCCTGGACGTGTCATCAGAAGATGAGTCTTCAAGACAAGAGGTAATTAATCGTAAAACCAACCCGAAACGGCTCTAATCCCATTTCAACATCTCAAGGAGCAACCTAAGTCTCCACCAAGAGAAGAAGTTGGTTCTAGTGGGACATCGGAAGAGGACACCACTCTCTTGAAGGAGTCGGATCTGTATCCAGAAGCAGTCCGGGGGACCTTCATCCATGAAGTAGAAGGTGAAAGGCAGTTAACTTTTGTGGATGCAGATGGCATTGAACGCCATTTGAAGGTGGGTAGCAGCCTCCCAGAAGAGGAGTTGTCAACTTTGTACAACTTGTTGAAAGAGAATTTGGACGTGTTTGCTTGGTCCTACAAAGACCTAAAGGGGATTGATCCCACAATATGTCAGCATCATATTGACTTGGAGCCTGATGCCAAGCCAGTACGGCAATGACAGAGGCGAATGAACCCAAATTATTCCACATTGGTGAAAGCAGAGCTGCTGAAGCTTCTGGAAGCCAAGTTCATCTATCCAGTGGCAAATAGTGAATGGGTCTCACCCATCGTGGTTGTACCCAATAAGAATGGCAAGCTTCGTATATGTGTGGATTTCCGCAAGTTGAACTCCAAGACAAAGAAGGATCACTTTCCTATCCCTTTCACAGACCAGCTATTAGACACAGTGGCAGGACATGAGCTTTATTCCCTTCTGGATGGATTCAGTGGATACAACCAAGTGCAGATAGCAAAAGAAGACCAGTCCAAAACAACCTTCACCACAGAATGGGGGACCTACGCTTACCGAGTGATGCCGTTTGGGCTCTGCAATGCCCTTACTACCTTCCAACGACTCATAATGGCCACATTCCAAAATCATCTGCATGGCTTTATTGAGCTATATTTGGATGACTTCTGTGTCTATAGTTTGATCCGTGAACATTGGGGACACCTGGAACAATGCTTTTGACCGATGCCGGGCGTATGGGATTTCCCTCAACCCCGACAAATGCATCTTTGGGGTCTCTTCTGGAGTTCTGTTAGGCCACATTGTCTCTGCACAAGGGATATCAACAGACCCTGCAAAGATCGAAAAGATCGTAGCTCTGACAGCACCTAGCAACCTCAAACAATTGAGGGGATTCTTAGGCCATGTGGGTTACTACAGAAGGTTCATAGCTCATTTCGCAACAAAGACAACCTCCTTGCACAAGCTTCTGAGGAAAAATGCAAAGTTTACTTGGACAGAAGAATGTAACACAGCCTTCAACACTCTGAAGCAGTGTCTGATTGAGGCACCCATTCTGCAACCTCCTGATTGGACGAAGGAGTTTCATGTACACACTGATGCATCTATTGAAGGCTTAGGCGCAGTTCTCTGCCAGAAGGGCTCCTTGAAGCTGGATCAACCCATTTATTATGCAAGCCGAAAAGTCACTGATAGGGAACGGAACTATACATGACAGAGTTGGAGTGCTTGGCAATGGTGTTTGCCCTAGAAAAGTTTCGCCACTATTTGTTGTCCACCCACTTTAAATTTTATGTGGATCATGAGGCCCTGTCCTTCCTGATGAAAAAAGCGGATGTGAAAGGACGAATGATGAGATGGCTCCTTCTATTCCAAGAGTTTGACTTTGAGATAATTACCAAACCTGGTCGTTCCCATGTTCTGGCTGATCATCTGTCACATATCCCGCAGACTGCAGACGAGGAGCAGGATGATCCAGACCTCCCTGATGCTTCCCTATTCCTAGTAGAAACTGTAACTCCCTGGTATGTAGACATTGCCAATCTGCTGGCAACCCAACAGTACCCTCTTGGCATTTCTAGTCGGGAAAGGAAGAAGCTTACGTTAGAATCAGCCCCCTACACCCTGCTAGGTGGAGCACTGTACAAGAAAGGCAAAGATGAAGTGCTCAGAAGATGTGTTGCAGGAGATGAGATTGGGATTGTTTTGAAGGCTTGCCATGACGAGCCATGTGGGGGCCACTTTGCAGGAGAAGCCATAGCCAGGAAGGCTCTGCTCGCAGGATACTGGTGGCCTACCATTCACAAGAATTCCTATGATTACTGTAAAAGATGTGATGCTTGTCAGAGAATGGGGAAACCCACGAAGACAAGTGCCATGCCACTGCAACCTATCCTTCCTTTGAAGCCTTTCGAGAAGTGGAGAATCGACTTCGTAGGCCCAATTGATCCTCCCACCCGAAGGAAACAGAACAGATACATCCTCGTATGTACGGATTATGTCACAAAGTGGTGTGAAGCTAAAGCCCTAAAGCGGGACGATCATAACAGCATGGCCCTGTTCATGTACGAGAATATCATCACCCGTTTTGGTAGTCCCTTAGAGCTGGTAAGTGACAGAGGCACTCATTTCATTAATAAAGTCATGGAAGAGTTGACAGAGCTGTATAAGATCCGCCATCGCAAGTCCACTCCTTACTACCCCAGAGCCAACGGCCAAGTCGAAGTCACGAATTGCATCCTCTGCTCAATTCTAACACGAACAATTGCCGCACGTCGTCATGACTCGGATGATCGACTTACAAAGGCCCTTTGGGTGTACAGAACCTCCCATAAAGCAACAACAGGACAAACACCCTTCTAGCTAGTGTATGGTACAGAAGTTGTTTTTCCTGTTGAACTGGAATTGCCCTCTTTGAGAGTGGCTATCCAAGAGCATTTGGGGGACGATGATTCACTGCAACGCCGTCTCCTGCACCTGGAATGTTTGGACGAAACTCGCAGGATGGCTCTATAGTGCATGGAAGCCACGCAAGCTCCACGCAAGGCTTACCATGACAGCTTCATCAAGCACAAGGAGTTCCAAGAAGGTGATTTGGTCCTAGCCTATGATTCACGATTTGGCAAGTTTCCTAGCAAGCTCCAACAACGGTGGATGGGCCCATATAAGGTACTTGCCGTCAACCCTAATGGCTCTGTCCAAGTGCAGACCGTTAATGCCTCTGATGATCCCTTCCTGATCAATGGATATTGCCTGAAGAAGTACTTCCCTCCTTGGGGATCTTGACAATCATGGTCACCTGATCCTTTCCCTCATTGGCGTGGCACTGTCACTCTTATGATGCTACTTCTGATAGCCGTTCTTCAGCCACTCGTGATGAGGTGGACGCGACCTTCTGTCCCCTCAACCCCATTTTCCAGCCCTGATCTCTTATCCTCTATTTTCCACCAGCAGAGCAGTGGCGAGGTGGGTTCTGACAAGTGGTATTTCTACCATTTCCTTGCTTAATTCGAAGAAAAAAAATAAAAGAAAAAATATATACATATCGGTCATGGGAGAAAAGGACTTCGGTCCCTATCATGCCGATCTATTCTTCGAGAAAAGGTGGAGACACCCTCGGGAATAGGGGAAAACAAGAAAAAAAAATAGAAGAAAAACAAAACAAGATAAGAAAAACAAATATGTTATGGGAGAAAAGGAAGCAATTCCCTGTCATAGCAGGCCTCGTTCCAAGAAAATGTGGTAAACACCCTTGGGCGAGAAGCTGGTTGTGGAAAAGGTGGTAACACCCAGTAGTCCAGAAAGTGGATTCATCCATTGATATCCCCAGGATCCAATTCCGAAGCTGCCTCCCTTGGTACGCTGTGTCCTGGGTCTCTGTGCAGAGTGTCTACCTGTCCTCTAGCAGACGCCATGTTCCTATCCAACACAACGTTCAATTTGATGGCTACCTCCCTGGGTATGCCTCTTCAACAACTGACAATGCAATCTTCATCAACAAATAATCGAGTGATGTGAGCTTTCATCCTAACCGAATGGAAAAGTGAGTATGGGTTGCCCTCTCTCACTATCAACAGAGTGTGAGACAGAGGGTGGGGCGAGTGACCAGTCTTTTCCCTTCAAATCAAATGAGCGGTGAGTAGTGTGAATGGAGTGTTGCACGCACGGGATGGGCCTCTCAATGCACAAAGCACGATCTGTTTCTGTGCACTGCACCATAAGGCTCCCTAGCCTTTCTTCTCGCACCGTATGCCAGCATAGGGCGGGATGCACAGTTGCACCATCAAATGCGCACAAGGCATACAACCTTTGCACAAGTGACTGTGAGGATTACATCAATGGGTTTCAGGAAAGGGCTGCCCTCCTGTATCTATCAGCAGAGCGTGAGACAGAGGGTGGGCTGAGTGTGACTGGAGTTTCTTCAATCAATTACCGAGAGGTGAGATTGAGGGACGTTACGACACTTGGAGTCAGGTATGTTCCCGTTTCCCTATGCACCCACGGGATGGGTCTCTGCCATCAACACAGGACACGCCACCATGTTCTGTACACTGCACTGTCAGGCTCCCTTGCCTTCCTCCTTGCACTTATGCCAGATGGGTTGGACGCACTAATGCACCATCAACTGTGCACCCTGGCATACTTTCTCTGCACCATCCCCCTTGTCGATTTCTGAACCAGGTACGAGATATGGGTTTCAATCATTCTTCCTCGAGTGATATTAGTCATGGGGCGAGTGATAGTTCTTCCATTCCATTTGAGTGATTGTGAGTTGAGTGCAATATCCCTCATCATCGACAAATTTCCTGTGATTCCTTCAACCAGCTACCTCCCTGGGTGCTGCCGCGTGGTCCCTGCCATGAAGGACGGGTGCTGTGAAGATACCTTGGTACCTCCTGCAGTAGCCGACAACAACACAGGACGTGCCATCGACAATCAACCTTGATTCTCTACAATATAGGCCAAGTTTTTCTAACCCTACACCTTCTGTTCTCAGTGATGTTCATGTTTTAAGTGTGGGGACATTAGTGGATGGTCTGTTATGTGGTCCTAGGTCCCTGTTGCTCGGTTCACCCTATCCGTTAAGGTTTTAAGTGTGGGGACGCGTCCCTGCACGTCTACATTGCATACCCTTCTGCATATGCCTCAACCCGCTAATGCCTCTATGCCATGCCTTGCTTTTACCCTGCTGGGGTCCCTTCTCACCCACCCGTCCATTTTTCACCCCTCCCTTGGGGATGTTCCTCCTCCATTTCTCTTTTTCACTTATTTTGTTGTCTTGCCATGTGAACGCACCTTACGTTCAGCAGACTTCCAGTCTGGCTTTATAGCCATGTTCCTCCCTTTGAACTGACCATTTTTCCTTTTTACCCACCCCTGTTCCGGTGCATGGTTCTCGTGTTATTCATTTTTGAAGCCTTTTGCGCACAGTAGCCGGTTTTCCATGTGAACGCGCTTTGCTTGCTTCGAAACCATGATCTGATGTCATAGCCCTGACAACAACTTTCTCCCTGACATTTGTCCTTTTTACTCTGTGTCCTTCTGATGCACGGTTCGTCCAATATTAATTTCTGATCCCATTTTCAGATCTGTTTTTTGGGCTTTTCCCATGTGAACGCGTCTTATCTCAGTCGGAACTATGTTTTGCTGTTATAGGATTGTCGGGCACGTCTTTCTGCACATTTTTCTTTTTTCCTAAACCTTGTTCCGATGCATGGATCTTCCGATATTAATTTTTAATTGCATTTTTGGACCCGTTTTTTGCATGTGAATGCCCTGTCTTTCCCCCGGAACCCCTGTTGCACATTTTCCCTGTCTTCCCCCTACCGTCCTGCCTACTTTTTGTTTTTACGACATTTCGTTTTGATGACCGGATTGGGAGATATTAATTTTTCTTTATTTTTTGTGTTTTCGCACGACTCATCCCGCGCGTGAACGCGCCCGTTTTCAATTTTACGCATCTCCACGCGCCCCGGTCGCTTCCACGTGACACGTACCGCCATCCCGGCACTATTTCGATCCCGTCACGGTAAATTTTTTTACCCCGCCCTGCGCACGCGCGCAGGACGGGGGTACGCCTTTCTTTTATGGCCATCATGGGCACCCCCCTATGCGTACCCCTGCCCATTCCCCTATGGTCCCCTTACCCCTACCCTTCTCCCCTGGTCACCCCTACCCCATGGGCACGCCGCCCATTTCCTCCCTTGGGCACCTCCCATGGGCCCCCACCCACCTTCTTGGGCCCCCACCCACCTTCTTCTCCACCCCCCCCCATCCATGGCCACCCCCGAGCACCCCCCCACACCCTTCCCTATCCTACCCCCACCCTTCTCTCTCCCCGACCCTTCCCCCCCCCCCAACTACCTCTCTCTCTCTCCCGCTCCCTGCGTTTTTCCTCTCCCTCCATCTTCACCTCCATCTCCTCCTTCTTTCCCTCCCCTCCTCCTCCTCTCCTTTTCCTTCTCCTCCTCTTCTCCTGCGCTACCCGCCACCTCCGTCGTTGATGAGCGCCGCCCCTCTGGCGCTCTGCTCTTGCCGCCCTGTGGCCCTCCTGCCTGGCCCGGCCGTGGAGCACTCCCCACCCACGACGCCACGCACCCTCTGCAGCCGCCGACGCCCTATCCTGCACGCTGCCGTATGCCTCTGACGCCGACCCCTGCCCCGCCCTGTTCGCTGCCTTCGCCCGCTGCTGCTGACGCCACCTCGTACCGCGCTGCCGCCCTGTTCGCCATGGTCCGCCAGTCCGCCGCCCCTGCCTGTCCTGTACACCACGTGCCCACCTACACACCACACACACACCTAACCTCCCTCCAAGCCCCCTTTCCCCCACTGTCACACACCCCACCCAACCCCCACACAAGCCCCCCTTCCCCCCAAGCATACAAACCCACAACCCCCACCCAAGCCCTCAGTCCCACCATCAAAACCCATTCACCCCATCTAAGCCCCCCTTCCCCCACAGCCCACCAAAACCCACCCACCCCCCATCCAAGCCCCTTTCCCCCCCAAGGCACACCCACACCTACCCACCCCCCTATAAGCCCCCCGTCACGCAAACACCAGCAGAACCTCATCTCCTCCTAAGCCCCTGTCCCACCCGCAGAAATCACCAGACGACAACCAGCAGCAACCAACCGAAAACCGCAGCCATTGCCAGCACCTCTTCTCAGCCCTTGACACACGCGCGTGTGATTGATTGTGGTTGTTCGTGGTTGTTCGTGTTCGTGTGCGGGAGACTGTTCGCAGATGTTTACGCGTGGGGACGCGCGTTAGCTGGTCGGTGAGGTGGTGTGCAGCCAGCTGTTCACACGGAGCTGACACGCAGCCTATTTCTGGGTGTATTCCCGGATTTTTACTTCCAAAAACCCGAAAACCTTCAAAATACATTGCAAAATTATAAAAAATCATTTAAAAACACTTAAAATTCACAAAAAATTACCAAAAAATCTTGAAAATTTCCCAATATTTCTGCAGTAAATTGCACTATTTTTCTAAACTGAAATTTCAGAAAAAAAACAAATTCAGACCATTTTAAAAGTAAAAATTCTTTTTAAAATACCCAAAAAATGAAAAAAAATCATTAAAATGGTAAAAATCCATTTTAATTACCAAAAATTTCCTAAAAAATTCATTAATATTTTTACTTATTTTTGGCATATTTTCTAAGCTGTCAAAATACTTCATTAAACACCTAAATTCATACAAAACCCTTTTTCATTCAAAATACCAACTGAAAAATCTAGAAAAACATCTAGATACCTTGGTTCTTTTTGGATTGCTGACGTATATTTTGGATTGAGGAGAGCGCATTCATTGCATTCACATGCACCCACTACCAGGTATTTTTTCCTTTTATATTTTTATTTTTTCTCACTATTCCAAAAATTCACGTTTAATTTTTAAAATGAACCCTAACCAGAAGAAGGGGATGGAGCTCGAATGATTCTCTTACAGGACCTCAGATAAACTGGCCAATAATTCCAGGAGATTGGACAACTGCCAGTCAAGCATACCAGAACTATATTCATTTTGCTCACCAATATTCACAGTCTCTGGATCCTTCGGTGAGATTGACAGCTCATTTTGCTTGGTATCTAGCATATATGCATAGGCACTCCCATAATGATCAAAAGGCGATTCAAAAACTTTGTATGAATGTCAATGTGAATATTGACTCCCACTAGTTGGATGTTCTATATTTTCATGCCCTGTGTTTGCCTAGCAGATACCTTGTCTTGTTGGAAAGGATGTGCTGCCTTCAGTATTTTCAGAATCCTCCCAAGACATTTCTAGATGAATCCTTATCCATGGATCGTTTCTGAAATCACCAATCTTTCAAGAGGGATCATCTTCATTGATACCTTTGCCATGTATGGTGGATGATTTTTAATGATAAAACTCTCTTTTTGGAGGAGTCATTCAAATGGTTGTGTTGTGTGTAGTGTTTGTGTTGTGGGTTAATTAATGTAATACGATTGTGGTGGTTGCCTATTCGATTGGCTTTCGTGCGAGATACATTTTTGGAGAATTGTGGTGATGGTGTTGCTGGTTGGATAGTTGAAGATGCTGATGAAGAAGAAGAAGAAACCACTTATATCCTTTACAAGTTTGTTGTGATTTTCAGTTTGATAAGAAGTGTTAATGTATAAAGGGTTTTTCTTACGTTGTATTTTTATATCAGATACAGGTGATAAGTTGGGGTCGTGGTTGGATGGACTGTTTTTGAAGAGATATTGAAGCTCAAGTTGAGCTTTTGAATGAATTTGTATTCTATCCAAGGTCGCGAGGACGCTTTCTTATTAAGTGTGGGGATATGTTGAGTGTTGAAATGACCTATTTTTTGGCTGATTTTTGTTGTTTTTGAGAGCTGAATGGTTGATTTTATGAGATGATTGATTGGTTTGGAAGTGGTTTGAGAGTGTTTTGGATGATATTGATTATGTTTTGGAAGTTCATGATGATTTTCAGTGGAGATATGAGGTTCTGTGATGTTCTGATAGGTTCTGATTGGTTATGTATACCTTCTGTATAGCTTCTGTTTTGTTATGATTGTCTTCTGTATGAAGCATGGATTGATGATTGATGAAGATTGAGATCTTGTGAAAGCTTATTGAATAGTTTTTGAGAGTTTGGAATGGTTTGAGTATGAGTTATGAGGTTTTGATGACCTTCTGTAACCTTCTGTAGATCTTCTGTAGAGCTTCTATCTCTGTTCTGTCTCTATTCTGGTACTGTACTGTGACTGTTCTGTAGACCTTCTGTATGCTTTTGTATGTGTTCTGTTGGATGAGAGTGTAGCTTGGGAAAGTTTTCTAGCCTTGTAAAGAGGTGAATACAAGTGCAAAAGAGCTAAAAGAAGTGAAAGAAGTAGCTGTTGAAGACTCAAGTAAAGACTAGAGTGAAGTGACAGTGGTGAGCTATGAAAGGACACTGTAGTGGCTCTGGTGACTCTTCATATCAGACGTACCTCTTGGAAGGGGTATCCATGACCTAAGAAGGATTATTGTGAGTGATTATGAGAGATTGTAGAGAGGATATGATGTATTATTGATGGAGAGAGAGAGAGAGAGAGAGAGTCAGAGATAGCCAATTCTACTAAAACAGAGTGATTGTATATGAGAGATTGAGAGAGAAGACTATGAAGACATTGAATATGAATACTATGTGATGTATTTCCATTCAAAGATGGTGTATTCATTTGCTTTCTTTGTTCTATTGATGGATTTTGTGAAGATATTGAAGAATATGGTTGATTCTATCAAATCTGTGGGAGATCTACATGATGCTGCATGAAGATTTGTCGTGCCTGGTGTTCTTTTCTTCATTGTGATCATATAAAACCTAATAAAAAAGCTTGTTGATGTTACAAGATAGATTTTCTTGCAAGAGAATTCCCTTTTCCTTGGTGTTCCTCTTGGGGCTCCAGATATTTATAAATTGGCCTTGAACACATGTGATGTAGAGGATATACATATAGTAACTTCCCCGAGGACTCTAGCTAGGCTCTTATGCTCACCAGACCACCCTCATAGCCTTGTGGCCAGGAGCATCTAGAGGCTACACACTACTCTAAATAAATCATGCATTTGCATTAATTTATAGTCCAACGATTTTGCCACTTCCCAACTCTAATAGAGAGAGTATTCCACACATACAAGTGACTACATCTCGTCACACACACGTACAGAGCATCCCCTAACCAATCAATTATGGCTCCTATAGCTCTCCTACACCCCAAGGATTGGCCCCAAGATGCATCATCTCAACAAAAAACACAATAGTAACATTGTCCATTTTTTTGAGAAAGCATTCCAGGAGATTTTTTTTCATCACTTAATCAGTCTCCAAAGAAAATTGTACTATCCTACAACTCAGGAATCTTCACACTTTCATCATTGGTCAACAGTTTTGGCAACCAATTGCAATGCATTTAGGAGGCTTCCTCTTTCTTGATATCATGTATAAGAATGCAAATGTTAGGTGTAATGCCATATAGTGCTGAAACAAATTAACTACAAATTAGCCAACCTGTCATGTGCAAAATATTCATTTAATTTTTTTCTTTCTAACGAAGTACTATGTTGCTTAGAAACAACATCGAACTATTTCGTGCCATTATCCCTTTAAAAATATTACACAAACCCTATATGCTTCATTTCAATGCACAATCACTTATATTTCTACTTAAACTTCTAAACATTTTTGCTTCTTTATGTGTTCATTTATAATGTATAATGTCATGCGGCCTACAAGAACCCCCCCCCCCTAATTTTTAAATATTTGAATTTTTTTTATTATTATCCTTTCCCCTGAACTGTCGCCGAGAACAGGCAGAAGGAAAGGGAGGAAAAAGACGATGGCGAAGGTGATAATGACGACAAAAGGAGGATGACGTCAAGTGGAAGTCAACATGATGACGATGAGGGAGAGGGAGCTGCAATCAACATGGTGGAAGTAGGAGACGATGTGGCGAGGGGGGAAGAAAGCAACGATGACAAGGAAGATGATGACTTCGAATGGGAGAAGGAGTGGTAGATGGCATTGATGAAGGCAAAGACGATGATGATGATGGGGAGGAGGGGCACACATGTGCCACCTCCCTCCCCTCCCCACTATCCCTTCCGCCATCCTAATAGGTGGTGGGTGGAGTGAACACCACCACTCCACCATGCCCCCCCCCCCCCCAACCCCAAAGGAGATCGAGGAGGCCACCTTATCCCCCCCCCCTCTTCCTTCAACGTGTAAGGAGAGACGACTTCCCCCTCCCCCCCCCCCTTGCCATTGAGAGAGAGAAGAAGAAGAAGAAGAAGAAGGAGAGAGAGAGAGAGAGAGAGAGAAAGAGAGAGGAGGAGGAGGAGGAGGAGGAGGAGGAGGAGGAGGAGGAGGAGGAGGAGGAGAGGAGGAAGAGAGAGAGGGAGAAAGAAGAAGAGAAGAAGAGTAAGAGAGAGGGAGAGAGAGAAGACAAGAAGAGTAAGAGAGAGGGAGAGAGAGAGGAGAGAAGAAGAGAAGGAGGAGAAGAATAAGATAAGAAGAATAATAATAATAAGAGGGAGAAAGAAAGAGAGAAGAGAGAGAGAGAGAGAGAGGGAGGGAGAGAGATTCTTTCCCTTCCCCTCCTTAGAGGGTGACCACACACGTTGTTTTTCTCCCCATCTCCCTTTGAGTTTAATCCTCATCTCCTTGCAAGTCTAATCCTTTTGAGAAGAATCACTCGGTACACCATCTCTGCGATGAGAGAAAAAGAGTGATTTATAGGCCGAAAGTATGGCCCCAAAATGGAGGGAGACACGCATCAGCAATAATCCTACATCTAACAATGGAGCCACCGGCCAAGGCGTTTCTATGAATATGAATACAACATCGGGTATGGATAATTCATATCCGAATATCTATGTACAAATTGCCATCTCCGCTATTCATTGAGGCAAAGGCATGCGCATAAATTCATTTCAACAAGTAGCTTGAATTTATTTTTTCGATAATTAACAAAATCATAGGGGATCATAAGTTAATTCTTTCCGCAACCATAGATGACATTGCATAGATTTATGCATATGGCACATTGAGGTTCGCACAAACCTATGTACTCACATACTTTGCATCCCCGCGCTACGCAACAAAGTCAAAGGTGGCATAAAAGAACGTATAAGGTTACTTAAGAGTTTTGCACATACACGATGCATGCATGGGAAAGACACTATGACGATTTTGAATTCATGCATAGCTAGTACAAACAACAATCATTGGGATTAATACTACAATGCCTAGAGATTCACTAATAGTGACTATGTTTATCAATCCTATGCAGGGTTGGGCTAGATGCAACAACAACTCTAGGGCAAGTGAAGATCTCAAGGATTAGGAAACCCTAAGCCAAAGGAAAGACCGATGCTTTTGTACTCGTTAGCAAGAAGGTTCGGTTATTTATCAATCAAAGTAAGAGATTATTAGAACTCGTGTCTTGAGCAATATCCTAGCTAAATGGAGGAAGTGTTATTTAATTTTTGCATGGAATCGCTTAGATCTCAAGGGGGAGAAAAAACACATGATGGAAGGTTATCATGACTATTCCTGCAATGTTTGGAAAAGGATACCATTGTTTTGTGGATTAATTAGATAACGTCCTAAATGCTTTTGCATTAAAATGAACACGGTGGGATGTGAATTGGATGATTACTCCAAGTGCTTGTGTTTGATGGTAAATGCATGGCAAGAGTCAATAATGACAAGTTGCTATGGAAAATAAAGGAATGATTTCCTAGAAGATGATATTAGGATGATTGCCTTGATTATGCTTGATTTTTAGTTGGATTAATTAAGGAAGGATATTTGCACGGGTGGATCATCTCCAAGATCGCACCATGAATTATCCCGAGAAGGCATTTCTCTTCACGAGACCGAAGGTCGAGTGGTGAAAAGGCCAACCACAGAAAGTGTGTCTCACTCCTAGGTCGCTTGGGCTCAATGGAGCTCTAGACATCCCTTGCCGAGTCCAGAACAGAGTGCTGGCTGCCATGAGCCCAACGTCTAGGGTGTTGGAAGATCCTATTCTAGATACTTGATGAAAATTATGGTGCCATCTGATTTGGATCGAGTAATTTTGTTGGACAGAAGGGATATGTAATTTCTCTTGTATGGGCAGGAGACAAAGATTAACTTGAAGATAAGATAAGAAACTTGTTTGTAAAAAGAACTGCTTGTTTTGTTTTCATGTCTTTGCTGTAAATTACAGGAACGAACCATGTTCCCTAAAAGGCTTAATTAAGGAAGCTAATTTTGAATGTCACACATAAATGCGATAGGACCTAATTAGAAAACTAAAGCTACCAAGGAAAGTGGGTGGGTAGAATCCCGATGGGTCTGTCCTACAGCAGGGTGGTCCCAGAGAACTGGGAGGCTTCTCGCAAGGTTTTACCATTGTTTGACCTCTAGGTTTTACCATTGTTGGACCTCCAGGTATGGTTAGGTTAGAATCCAATTCATATCGTTTTAGGGGATTGAAATGGGACTATGCCCTACAAGCAGAGAGGTTGAGCGGCACATCCCTCTCTTTTCCCATTCTCTTTGAACCAAGTGTGGTATGGATCTGCTTTGGATTGGGTATCTCTACATAAAGTAGGGTGTCCAAAACCCAACGCTAGAATGCTATCAGGAGACCTTGACCCCTAGGAACCCAAATTTCAGGTCGATCGTAGTGGATTCAGCCACAAACATTCCGTTGCGAGGCAAACTCGAGAAACTGTAGGCGACAAACCCGAGAACATTCCATGAGAGTGCCGGGCGGTGACCTTAGATTCATTTCTCGATGGACCACTAAAACATTCTTCGACAGCCAATAGGCATGCACGTTACATTACGTAAGGTGTTTCCTATGTTTCACGATATTTTCTTCATAAAAACACCCTTTAAATTATCACTTTAACACACAAATGGATGTAAATTGAGAAAAACCTCATGCTCTACAATCATTATATACTCATGGATCTTCCTCTAATTTTTAATAATTTTTCTCGCCCTTAAACCAATTTTCTTCCATCAAAATTTTATTTTTTATAATTTTTTATCATTTATTTTAATATTACTTATATTTTTTAATTTTCAAATTCATGAATCTTATATAGATTAGGATTCAATATTATATTCAATATAATTCCATAAGAATACCATTTGAACCATAAATATCCATGAAATTATTATTTTTCTACTAAATCCCATATTACAAGTTTTATGGTCTTGATTCTCATTACACGAATTGCTAAAAATCACTAATTGTTCTATGATTTAAGATATATTTGAACATATTCAACCATTTCCGATCATTTTTCATAATAAGAACAAGAGGTTCATCATACAAATGAATTAAAGATGCTTACGCTATAATCTGCATACGCACGTGTCGCATTTCAAAAATGAGAAGCTGTTGATGCTATTTTACAACCGCCATTGATGCTTCCTTGTCAATTCTTACTCCATTTCTCGCATCTCGTCATGAACCGGCACCCATTTCCCCTCATCCTCTCGACAGAGAGAAAGAGGAGAGAGAAAGACTAAATTTCTATCTCTTCATAGAGTGCATCCAATCACTTGTTGTTTTGAGCGATTGTTGGGAGCAAATAATTCAAAGAATCCATGGCCAAGAGAAGAATGCATAGCTTTCCAGTTGCAAAAAATCCAAAAATTGGAAAAAAAATGGGGTGCAAAAATTTTTACATCTCCTCACGACAATTATTTTGGTTTTCTTCCTCTTTAATCTTCATTAGTCACTTAAATCTTAAAAGTTTTGATTCAATCCTTCATGTTCACACTATCCTACAAGTGTTTGCAGATTGGACGGAGGGACAAATGACCTCGGATTCACAATCCGGCTAGACGACTAGCTTCTTGGCATCAAAATCTATTACCTTAGCCTCTATGACTTGCTTTTTGGCTTCCAAATCAAGTAGTTGCTTCACAACATCAAGCATTGTTGGCATTAAATGGAGGTCAAACAATGGACTCCAATTGATGAGTGAACACTTGCGTTAGATTCCTGGCGTTGAAATATATCTAGGAAAACTCTAGCTCCTCAATCTGTGATCGACATATTTTTCACCAAAAATGCCTCTTTTAGAATTCTGGATCACTTTTGTGCTTTAAATTTGGCTCTAAAATTTAGCTCTCATTAGCGATCACAAGATAAGGCAACTCAATCCATCAAATCCATGAACTGATTTTCACAACCATAAACCATAAAAAGCATCAAGTTGCTACAAATAAAAATACACATTAGAGCACAAACATAGTCATCATCCTACTCCTTGACAAAATTAAGGCATGAAGTCCATGAGGAATAGGCTGCCCACTAGCATAGTTTGACAAAGATCCAAAGCTAGTTGTTAATCAATTGCTCCAACACAAACTAGCTAAAAATAGTTATCAAAGGAGTCATCCTAACCGACCTACCTGACCTAGGACAACTAGACTAGGAACCCCTACTAGGCGAGGACTCCTATAGCCTCGTCAATTGAAAATCATATATTTTTTCATTTTACTACATTATTTTTTCTTCAATACTTTATACTCGAGTGTGTAAAAAGGAGGGAGCTAAGGGTATTGTGACCCAAGGAGAATAGGGCATTGGCCTTAGGTCCAATCTCAATATCCAAGAGCCTACCAATCTCTAGCAAGGTAACACTAAATCCTTTTTCTTCCACTGACTTTTATTTTTGCTCCAATCCTCCTTATTTATTTTATTGCTAAATATCACCCCCAGGAAGACAAGGCACAGCTAACTCATCCTCAAGAATCTACCAAGCCATCGCAAGGCAATGAACATCAGCTCTTTGAAATTTTTCTTTCTTTGGATTTTCTTATTTCAGGGGTTAGAACCCCTTTTTACACACCTCCGTCTGATATATATTTTGGATATATTCATTATTATTTTCTATTTTATTTGGTAGCTTCCCTAGTTGTCACACAACTAATAGGGATTCTTAGAAACAATTTCTCTTAGAGTACCTGATAATGTCTTTACAAGAGGCGGATTACTGCTCAAATCTCCCCAGATACACCTAACCTACTAACCCTAGGACTTCATGCCTTGAATACCGGTCTCCCACAAAAGAAAAATTTTCCACATACATATACACATACAGCATAAACAAAAAGAACTCATAAAGGAATGATATCATGCAAACTTGGCCACAAGAAGCTTCTGCACATCAAGAGGCTCCCTCTTGGTGCTCCATTGAATCTAGTCAATGCAACACTAAAACAAAATCCCTTAACCATACCTACACCAAACAAACAAATGGCCCTCTTTGCCTAATAAGATAAACTATTTCACTACAAAACAAGTGGACCTTTTGACCTAACGAAATCAAACATTAAATTCAATAGGAACAATCCTCTTGGCCTAATGAAATATAACCATAAAGTACACCATTCAACAACTTACTATTGAAAGCAAACCCTTGGTCTGATGCATAAATGGAAAGGGATGTCTGACGAATATGCCATTGAATGATCCAATGCATCCATGAAAGAATGGAAAGATGGTAAATCGCTACCTGGCTCATAACCCATACTAACCATCGACCACCAAAATACAAGAAGTCCCCATAGCAGCCCTAAACTAATATCAAGAGGCAATTGTAAAAGCCCCATAGGACCACTATTAAGAAATACATCTTTAACAAAGGCATAATTAGCTAGGGATTCTACAAAGCAATTCCATTGCGGGGAATCTGCTAGCAAGTCACTGCCTCAAAGATCTCAAGGGTGTCCAAGGTTGCATGATGGTACATCCTTAGAATGGTATCCCTCACATTATAGGTCCCATGTAACAAGCGGGATACACACCAACTAGGGTTTAGACACCCCATCACACTGACCGGGGTATTTAAGGTGTAAGAGCCCCAGATTAGGGCAACCAGTTATTATCAAGATCACACTCTTCACCTTCATCTCTAGCTTCCATGGCTTCCTTCTCCCTTCTCTCCTCTTCTCTCTCTTTCTCTCTCCTCTTCTAGTCTTCTTCCTTCTTCTTCTTGCTCTCTTTCTCTCTCCTCAGCTCTCCTTCTCTCTCCTCTCAACTTCTTTCATTACAAGTGGTATCAAAGCTTTAGGCTTTGGTCCTTTTCCTCTTTCCCCTTTCTCCCTTTTCAAATCCCAAAAACCCTAGTTACTCATCTTACAGGTACAAGTACAGGTACAGCAAGAAGGACTGTAGTTAACTTCATCTTTTTGGAGCAAGCAAGAGCTATGGCTGGAGACTCAGATCTGGAGGTAAAACGGTTAAAATAGCAAGTCGTAACTTCTTTTCATGCAAATTTTAAGGGTTCTAGGCCAAGTTTAGAGTCCCAGGAGTTGGAAGAGGGCAAAACCTCAGTCATTTTTTGCCTCAACCCTCTTTCTCTCTCTTCTCCTGCAAGCTACCATGGCTGCCAACCCAAAGAAACCCCAAGAAATCTGATCTAAGGGTGCTCCCTGGCATCAACTAGCCTAGAGACTCCTTCCCTGACCCCCAAGCTTCTAATTAAATGGTGGACTGGGGGGATTTGTTGCCTAGGAGGCCTACAGGACAGCCCCGTAAATTTCAGCACATTTTGCATTGGATATCCTGCTCCTCCCCAGCCCTCCTACCACTCCTCCTCTTGTTTCCCTCCCCTCCCTGCCACTCCAGGGCACTGCTCCAGCACATTGGCCTTTCCCCTTTGGCACTTTTATTCCCAGGAATCAACTCCCATGGTGGACAACAGCTGGGACTGTTTGAAACAGTTTGGGACAGCCATGGATTCTTCTAACTGAAGCTTTCCCTGACCCAGAGAGCTCAACCCCACAACCCCTTCAACCCGTGAAGGATTTCTCTTCCCCGGATGAAGCCATTGAGCTCAATATGCATGGGAGCTTTGCATGCAGCCATGAAAGCTTCACTTGAAGCTTCCCATTCTTGAAGCTCAAGCTCGGGGATAAGCTTGGGAGCCTTCTTCATCAGCAAGAGCACTCAAATGCTGAAGCACTCTTCCACGGATGCCCAACTAACAATCGGATTTGATCAATGGAGCAAGCGACATCATGATGATTCGGGCTTCAACGGTTGTCACAAGCATTAAAGAGGTATGCCACTCTGATCTTAATCTCTCAATTTAGCCACTTGCTGAGCTTAATCCATTGTTGGAGAGATTCAAGATTGCATACAAGCATCATACCTCTTCTCAAATTTCATTGTAATGGCTGACATTAACCCTCTATCTTGTCTTATGATCTTGGATGAATATTGGCCATTGTAAATTGGGTAAGTAGCAGCCAGTGAGTCACTGGACTGCCAAGGTAACCCCTACCCCACCTTTCATCATTCCTTGCATCTCATGAAAAGGCCCAATGTCTTCTTTCCAATGCATATCATACTGATTACTAATTAAAAATGTCTGCCATGTATACTCCGGCTGAGGAAAAAGGCCGATGCCATGCGAGGTGGTAAGACAAAAGAGAGGTGATCCTCCCTTACCACTTAAGACCCTGAAGGGGTGCACAACCCGGCCCCGGAGGGACCTTTGCCCACCTCCCGGTGATCCAAATCCTAATACTTGTTTTCATGTGCAGGTACTTCCATGAGCCCCACTTCCCTGCCCCAATGATCCCTCTTGGATACCCCACTATGCTAATGGCACCCATGTATGCCACTTGACGTACATGCAGTCAATGGAGATGTATGGCAGTGAATGTACTTATGCATGAATGGCAAAGTTGATGGGTATGCAATGATGCTCGGGATTATGTTTAGTATGTTCAAGATGCTATTGATGTGGTATATCAGGCCCCTTGATCTATGCTCTATCCATGTAAGACATTGGTACTAAGGGACAAGTAGTGTTTTTTGTCACAGTCCTGCAGGACTGTCACAAAGATCCCATTACAAAAAATTATATCCTAAATCTGGGGGTAAATCCTATAGCTCATCTCAAAGTGGGCTTCGTCCCCTCCGATTTGAATCAAAAATCTCCCCAATCGGAGCTACGGTGTGAAAGTTATGCCCATTTTTGTGCACAAGGGTCACTATGGACAGGATGCAGACTGCTCCAGGGCAGGCAATGTAAACCCCTTACAAAAAATTCTGATAATTTTCTGTCATGAAGTTTAATATCTCATCTCAAAGAGGCCGTTGTCCTCTCCGACTAGACCCTAAAACCTCACCAATCGGAGTTTCCTACAAAGAGTTGCGCCCCTTTTACTGACAGCAGGTCCTGTGGACTGCACCCAGATGGCTGGCCAGAAAGGCAAAAGCAAGGCCCAAGAGGAACTCCAAAGGGAGATTAGAGATTCCCAGACCTCCATGAATGAGGAACCAAGCTCAGTGCAAGATTACCATGGTGACATACAAGAGGAAATGCCTAAAACGGACACGTATGCCCTTCTTAATCACACTCTCTGCCAACATGAGCTCCGTCATATTGAACGCCACAATGATATGGTCATCAACCACCGCCAGATGATGTCCAAGTTGATGAATTGATCGAGCACATGGCTATCTCAAACTCAAAGACCCAACAGACCTTGGAATAGTTCACTAATCTTGTTGGTCAGTTAGCGACCGCTTCATCCCAAGAGAAGACCAATGACTCTAGACATGAGTCTAGACGCCCTCCACATCAAGAACCGTCGCATGGCCCATAGGGTATACTTGGCGCTAAGGGAATTTCCTCTTCTACCTATGAGATCGGGGAACCCTCTCATACGCATGATGAGCCCCTATTGAATTCCCACGTCAACCATGCCAGCAACATTCACTTGAGGCCTTCTCCCACCTTGGGTCAAATTTCACCTGCTCTACCTAGGAGCCCCCATGCACCACATATGAATCAGCCCCATCAAGGACAATATGGTACAAATGGCCAACCTGGCAATCATGGACAGCATGGCTATAATGGACAACATGGGCTGAATGCACCACAAGAGATGTATGGATAGCATGGCATGTATGGCCACCACGGGATGCATGGACATCAAGGATTTCATGGGCAGCATGGCCCCTATGATCTGCGTGACAAGATCATTCTCACAAAGTACAATGGGCAATCCCCCTCACCATCTGACCTAGAAGAATGGACGTCCAAGTTGGAGTCCTACTTCAACATCTACCCCCGCACTAATGATCAAAAAATACTTTTTGCTTCTCTCCATTTGGAAGGTTTTGCCCACACTTGGTGGCACTATATCAATCGGGAGAATCAACAATTCATTGATTGGGAAGATTTCAAAATGCACATGGTCCAAGTTTTTGTGTCCCCTGTGGAAAAAGAATGGTTGGCAAGACACTGGTACACTCTTGACCAATGTAATCTCACTGTACGTGACTACACCAATCAGTTCATGAACTTGACCATGTATGTGGAAAGCATTAGTGACGATGCTAAATTGCACAAGTACATCTATGGGTTGGAACCAAGTCTATCAATTGATGTCATGGCCCAAAAACCCACTACACTATTTGATGCAATCGAACTGGTTGAGAGATATGCAAGAAAGTACCGTAAGAATGAGCATTTTCAGCAAGGTGTTGGACCTCCCCGCATCCCTTCATGATCAGCCCCATATGGAGGTGGTTTTCGAGGCTCTTCTATGCCTGATAAATAGCCCCAAAATACCCACTTACCCCACCTTCCATGCTGAAAGAAAAATACGCACTTTTAGGACAGTATCGGGCTCTATTGTTGAAAATAGGTATGCTGAAAATAAACAGTCCATTGCATCACCTTCCCATGGATCCAATAGTCAACGGTTCATCTCCCTAGATGTTGTGAAGGAACAGAAAGAAAAGGGCCTATGCTTTAAATGTGGAGGTAAGTACACTACTGATCATGCCTCCAAATGCCCATACAAGACAGCTAAGGTCAAAGTTCATAGCATGTATGTCATGGAAGATTGGCACAATGAGGAGGATGACCTGGCCATTGATCAGACTAAGCCCACGGAGGATGTTGACCATGAGCAGTTCTATGACCTAGAGGATGATTTTCCCTTTGACCCGGGCGGTGCTCCCTTCACAGATACTTGATTTAACATCCCACCCACCTCCCACTTCCCTTTGCTCAATCTCCTTGGATGCTTGGACGGGTTCCCGTAGCCCCAGTACCCTTTGCATTCAAGGTAGTATCAATATGAAGCATGTTTTTACCCTTGTGGATAGTGGAAGCACTCACAGTTTTGTCAATAAATCTGCCATTGATCGGTTGAGATGTACCCCTATGCCATTATACCACCCCTTGAAGGTCCAAGTAGCAAATGGAGAAGAAGAAATCAGCACACATGTTTGTCCCACAGTTCCCTTATGCTTGGCTGAAAATTATGTGGCACTGGTTGAACTGATTGCCCTAGATATGGGCCCCATTGATGTTGTCCTGGGCTATGATTGGCTGAAATAATTGGAAAAATTTGCTATGGACTTCTCTCAACTTTACATGGAGTTTATGATGCATGGACAGCCTATCCACCTAGAGGGAGTTCTAGATCATGCTGATTTTCAGCTCATTACAGCAAAGCAACTCAAACAGAAGTTTAAGAAATGCACACAAATCTTTGTTTTGCAATTAAATAAGGACACTTCTAATCATCCCTCCGCAGTATCACATGACTTTTCCTTGCAGACCTTACTTGAGGAATACAATGACTTATTTTAGATGCCTACATCCCTCCCTCCCAAGAGATAAGTGGACCACCCACTTGACCTAGAGCCCCATTCCAAGCCAGTGAAAAAAAACCCCTATAGACTCTCCAAGTGTGAGCGTGAAGAGGTTGCAAAGCAAATCAAGGAGTTGTTGGAGATGGGTTTTATTGAACCGAGTTCTTCCCCCTATGCATCCCTTGTCCTCGTATTCTACCATATTATTAGTAAAAGAGTGTCCTAAATATACTCCCATTTTCATAACAACCCTATGTCAGGGATCTTTTATGACCACACCAATGCTCGCATGTTTAGCAGGCCCTCTAGACGCTTTGTCAAAATACAACATATAGACCCAGTCTTCATTGATAGGCCACACCATACTGATTAGCTCACTCATACTTATGATAATCAAAGTCAAGCTAAGAGAGAGGATGTATAACATGTACAAACCCTCCTTCCTTGCTAAACTCAATAGGAATACTTGTAAGAATCCTTTAACGATGGTGGTAGTCGACCTTAATATTCCATGTGAAAGATTTGTCTTGCCACTCAATAACTTGATAACCTTTATTCCACCAAATCACTCAACCTTGGTAGTAATGTTGCTTTAAATATGGATGCTCAAGATAAGGAATGATTCTTCCCATCCAGTTGTCTTGGTACCTATTGCAAGTTAAAGTTGAATCATGAAGGACTTGCACAGGCACTAAGTCTGACATCAGCCCTTACACAAACTAAGGCTTTATCTTATTAAAGTTAAATTTATTTTTAAAGTCTACCCCCTGCAAGTTTGTTAAAAGGGCTCTAGAAATATTCTTTCCTATACATACAATTTTATACAGTACATCCCATTTGGTTCTAGTTTACTAGGAAATAACTTAGGACGAGCATCATAGTACAACACCAATTGACCCTTCACTAATTTATATTTCTTAGCCCAAAGGTCATGAAGTGTTTTCATTCTCTTCTTCCCTATCTCTTGATGTAATAAAGGCTACAATAAAATTTCATCAAGATGCGCAAGAGAAATATATCTTTCTTGCAATGCTTCTACCTCACCCAGTGAATGATTGAGAGCAAATCGCATAGTAGGCAACTCTATTTCCAATGGTAAGACATACTCTTCCCCATATACTAGCTTGAACGGGGTGTGGCATGTAACTCTCTTAAATGTCATATTTTAAGCCCAGACCACCACATATAATCTATTATCCCAATCTCGCTTACTTTCAAACACTATCTTGAATAAGATTCCTACAAGAAGTTGTTTATTCGTACTCTCAACTTGACCATTTTCTTAAGGATTATATGGGGTAGTTTTATTGTGTTTAATATTTAGAGCTTCCGTCAAGGCCACTATGACCTTATTTAAGAAGTATGTCCCTTGATCAGACACTATCTCCTTAGGTGGACCAAAATGGCAAACAATCAGCTCCATAATAAAACTAGATGTCTCCTTTTGCGTTATCCTTCATCATTTCTCGAGCTTTAGACCACTTTGTAAAGTAGTCTGTTGCTACAATAATATAACACTTCTACGTAGTTGATGAAGGGTATATTGGTCCAACAAAATTGATACCCCATTTTTCAAAGGGCAACGTAACTAAAATAGGGTTTAGTGGCTGCTTACGATTCTCCTTGGCATCGTGCCTTTTATAGAAATCATAATGCTTAACATAAATGAAAGCATCTTGGAAAATCAATGGCCATCGATATCTAGCACATTGAGAGTTTTCTAGGTGGTAAGCCATCCAACAAAATGTCATCCACATGCTGAATCATGGCATTCCTCAAGAATGAATGGTACCTCATCAGGTACTACACTAGGTGATAAATCTCATGCACACCTTTTCAATATAAGACACCTGCTATAATCGAAAAGCGTAGTGCTTGTTGCTGCTTAATATATCTCTTCTTAGACTTTGATAGAGTAGCCCCAAATCCCCATGTAGATAGATAATACATTATAGTTGCATACCGAAAAGGGATGGAAGCTGTATCGATCCTAAATAAACCTTCAATGTCACTTCTTTCACCCAGAATTTCCTTCGGCTCCCCGAAATCCACAAGACATTCCACAATACCTTGCAACTTCAGTGGCTTACTTCTAATCTCATAATCGAACTAATATAAAGTGATTAACCACTTTGCTAAGTGGTCGGGTGGCTACAACTTGTTCATTAACAATCTAAGTCATTCCACCTTTGTAAAAAATACCACCATCTCATAGAGAATACAATGACACCAGACGCAATACTGGTCAAGCAGCGACTGTACCCTATGAATCCAAAACATGCTCATGTTGTCAAGGAGGAGATTGATAAGTTGATGAGAGCAAGATTCATTTATGAAATTGAGCACACAGACTGGGTATCACCCATAGTCATCGTGATGAAGAAGAATGGAAAAATCCGAGTATGCGTCAATTACAAGAAGGTAAACGCTGCCACTAAGAGGGACAACTATCCGTTGCCATACACCAAGCACATGCTTGAGAGAGTGGCAGGCAAGGAAGCCTACAGTTTCCTAGACGACTTCTCAGGGTACAACCAGGTGCAAGTGCATCCTGCAGATAGGCATGGCCTAAATTTCTTTGTCGTAAAAACCATTCCAAGGCACAATTTCTCCATATAAGTATATTTGACTTCAAATATCCCCAATTTATAGCTAGCAAAGGCCATTGGATGATACCATTTCTCTTCCCAAATTTGGACTAACAACTGATACTATGCATTGTTGCTATTGAAAATATATAAAAGACATCATCTCTTTTGGGTGCTTTTAGGATTGGCGCTTTCGCTAGTTCCTGCTTCACATCCTTAAAAGATACTTGATAAGCTTCAATTAAACATATAGTTAAAAGATAACAAGTTCGTCAATGGCATTGTTATTTTTGCTGTGCACTGATAAATCTTTGATAATATCAAACTGAGGATAGAAAGCTACGTACATATTTTGGAGTGTGTGGCAGACTCATAGCAACTATAATCCTTATCTTTTCAAGGTCAGTTGCAATCCCCGCTAAGCTAACCAAATGGCCCAATAACAACCTTAGGGCACCTTAACGATGCACTTTCATGGATTAAGAGCAATGCAGAACTGTCTACAATGCTCAAAAAATTTCCTTAAAATAATCAGTTGTCTCTCCCTTGTGATAGTTGCTCACAGATCATCAATGAAGACTTTAACTCCGCAGGAAAAATGTCACCAAAAGTCTTATTAGCTATACGTTGCCAAGATTTTGAGGCACATTACATAACCCAAGACCATCACATGATACACAAAGGTACCGAAGACAATGATAAACGTCATTTTCAGCTTATCTTCCTTTGCAATAGCCATTTGGTTGTATCTAGCAAAGCAATTCATAAATGAATAGACTTCCTACCCACTAATTGATCTAAGATTTGATCAATGAATGGTAATAGATAGTAATCCTTAATTGTCTGCATATTAAGCTCTCTAAAGTCTATGCAAAGTTTAATATGATTATTCTTCTTTTTCTTGATAATGACTGGTGAACACCACTTTGTGTGTTGTACCGGAAATATCAAGCCAGCTTTCTCAACTCCTCAAATAGCCCATCGCTTAATTAGAAAGACATATGCCTTACTTTCTATTGCATAGAGTGGCTACCTTCCTTTAGGGAAATGGTATGAACAACCAGGTTGGGAGGAATACCTCTCAGCTCATCGTCAATAACCCCAATCAAAGATGTCATGAATTCCTAAATCAAGGAGACATAGTCCTTTATTTTTTCCAAATTGAGCATGGACCCTAATTTAATTGGCCGTGAATCATTAATTGTCCCAAGGTCTAACTCAATTACGGCTGCATCTCTTATCCTATCCTGAGCCTCTATTGGCTCATTCAAAGTTACTTGATAGATATCCTCTATAGTGGACCCCTTTTTGGATTCATCACTTGATGACATCTTGGTACTAGTTGCATCCTCCAATGTATCTATCTTTGTAGAGGATAAATGAACTCTCTCACTTCAAGGAGATCCAGGGTAGGCATCTACTACTACACATCTAGAACCTCTGCCAAAGATCAATCGACCAACGAGTATATCAACCTAGAAATTGGCTTGTAAGATCCATGGTCTACCTATAGAAATACTTGATAGCTAGCCCACCCTACAATCCTAATTACCCTAAAGTCCAGAATACATTTCACATTAGTAACGATCAGGTGGACTTTAGTAATGCAACCTTCAAGTTGTCTTAAACTATCATCAGGCATTTGGAGAATCTTGGAGGCATCTTTTTGGGTTTCTAACCCAAGTCTCTCTATCAATTTTGAACTCATAATGTTGACATAGGATCCCATGTCCACAATAGCATGATCCACTAATATTCCATCAACATATGGTACTACCCTTAGATAATGCTTTTTAGCATGCTCAAACCAATCATCTCCTAACCGTGCTATGCCCAAGGGCTCCATGATATACTCAGTGCGCATAATCTTTTTAAATTTCTTGTGCACTCTTAGAGACGACTTGATCAATTTTAAGAGGTTTACATTCGGCTTAACTTTGCAAGGAGAACTCACTAAATCAAATTCATGATATCTAGCAAGAGCTCTCTTTTCCTGCTAGACCATTCTCTCCTTTGGTCTTTGAACAAACTTTGGTGCCTCTTTCTTGGCTTTTGCCTTCTTCTTTGGCAATTCCTTATCCTTCTTAGCATTAGTTTTACCATCAACGTCTTTTAGAGGTCTGCCTTCCATATCGGGATTAAAGACTCACGTCCCCTTAAAATCTTGCTTAGGATTTCCCTCGATAGGTTTTACCTTGTCTTTGTCAGCTTCTTTGTCCTTTTGACCTCTTGTAATGACCAGTAAATTATAAGCTATCTTATTAAGAATTATTTTTAACTCACATCCCATATCCCATAGGTACCATATGCACAACAAAACCCAAATCCACATGATTTTCCTTAAAACCGCAATGTTGCAGGTTTTGCTGTTTATAAAGAAATTATTAGATGATTGATTTTTCTTGATTTTCTTAACATTTCTAATAGATCACAACATTAACAACTAAATATAACCACTTCAAACCAATTACCAATAGAATTTATCATAAAATGATTAACTTTATGACACTTACTCATAGAACTGTGCTTTATATTATATAGATCTCATGATTGGAGGCCCGTTGATGCTTGCCAATAGCTGCCACCACTGATGATCCTTCCAACCTCAATTTACGCTCCTTCATGCTCTAGCATCATCCCACAATAAAAATCTCGCATCTTAGCCCACCCCCTTCTCTCATAGAATTAACTATGGAAACATATAATAAGAGTAGGGAGAAGAGAGAAAGAATAGAATTTGATCTTTCCATTCACTATATTATTTGTTGATTCAATTGAAGCAATTGAAAGTGACAAAATTGTTCATCTTGCTATCCTCTTACCTCCCCTTGGATGCCAACAATTGGCACAATCCATTTTTATAATAAAAAATGGGGCATAGAAAAAAATGGTGCCCCCTCCCCTTCGATTTGGATTTTGAGGCTTAAAGCCTTTTAATTAGTCATTAAAATTTAAACTTTAAAATGTATGGTTTAAACTTCGAGTTTTCACACTGCATACAAGTGGCTTTTTGCCACACGGAGGCCCAAACGAACTCGGATTCGTGAATGGACTAGATGGACAGCTTCATAGCATCAAAATCTATCAACCTAACCTTCGTCATCCACTTTTCAACTCCCGAATCACATATCTGCTTTAGAACGCCAAACCTTATAGGGATTCAACAGGGGATCAAACAGACTTCGATTGACAAACCGAGACTTACGTTGCATTCATAGCATTGAAATCTGTCTAGGAAAACTCCAGCTCATCGATTTGCAACCGTTTTATTTTCCATGAAAAATTGGTCCTTTACACCTCTCTCGGGCACTATTGCGCTTAAAAAACGGGTCCCGAAATCCAGCTCTCAGATGTCTACCAAAGACATGATGCTAGGGAAAAGCGTAAGTGACTGCTTAATCCTATTCTTGTAACTTTGCCCTTTGAGAAGTGGGGCATTGATTTGTTGAATCTATACATCCTTCATCTACTACTACACGGAAGTGCTATATTATTGTGGCGATGGACTACTTCAAAAAATGGTTTGAAACTCAATCTACGATGAATGACAATGCTAATGAAACAACTAGTTTCATTATGGAACAAATAGTTTGCTATTTCCATCCACCTAAAGAACTGGTATCTCATAGTGGGACACATTTTTTGAATAAGGTTATAGAAGCCTTGACTGAATCTTTGAGAATTAAACATAATAAAACCACCCCATATAATCCCCAAGAGAATAGAGTACCAATAAGTAGCTAGTGGGGATTTTATCCAATACTATATTTGAGGGTAAGCATGATTAAGATAAGAAACTTCATGTGGCTATTTGGACTTATAATATGACGTTCAAGAGAGCAACGTGCCACACCCCATTTAAGCTAGTACATGGAGAAGAGTGTGTCTTGCCCTTAGAAATTGAGTTATCCACTATGATGTTTGCGTTGAAGCATTCTTTTGGTGAGGGAGGAATCATTGCAGGAGAGATTGACCTCCCTAGCACAATCTTGATAAAATCTGATTGCAGGCTGCTTGTTACATCAAGAAGTAGGGAAGAAGATGATGAAAGCACTTCATTACCCTCGTACTAAAATATATAAATTTGTGAAGGGTCAGTTGGTTTTATATTATGATGCACATTGCAAGTTATTTCCTGGTAAGTTAGAACCCAAATGGGATGGCCCTTATAAGATCGTTTGTATAGGAAATAATGGCTCTATAGCCCTTTTAGCATATTTGCAAGGGGTAGAGCTTAAAACTAAAGTGAACTTTAATAAGTTGAAGCCTTATTATGTATAGGGGTTGATGTGCGAATGAATTGGTACATTTGTAGGTCTTCTAGGACCCAACTTAAACTTGTAGTAGGTGCCAAAGTAATCAAATGGGCAAAATCATTACTTATCTTGAATATCCATTGTCAGAGGGGTTTTCGTTGAAAAGTTGTATCCACTAGGGATCAGAGAGAGAAGGAAGTACAAAATAGAGATAGAAGAGAAGAAAAAGAATAGACAAGGGGTATGCAAGATAAAGAAAAAGATCAATGATTCAAAGCACTATGTATTCATAGAACCTGAGAAGATAAACAAAATCCTTATTTGGGACTACTCAAAGCAATCTTCAAGCATTAAATCTCATGGAGCTCCTTGGTAAAGCAAAAACACACACCAAATACTAGCTTCTCCTCTATTGCTCAGATCATAAATATAATGGTTCCGTTGGCTCCGAAAGGGGAATAAAACACCAAGACACTTGATCAGAATTCTCCTAGATTGCTCATTCTTCTTCTCCCTATTTGGAGTGTTGTTTGCTACCTGAAAATTACGATTGCGTGTCACACAAATTTGAAAGTCCCTTCTTTTTGCATGAGATCTCCCAAAATTAGCTAAAAAGCCACTTGCTTTTTGCATGTCACTCTATTCTAGAAGTTTTCTATACCTTTTTAGGATATTTACAAGAAATTATATCCAAAATATCAAAATAAACTTATCCAAAAATCTCATATTCTGGAACTATTCATACTATGGATACTAACACTAATGACGGATGATGATGGGGTTTCCTACCCTTGTAACCACTCTTACCAACATTCCAAATCCTACCTTGGCAAGTACCATACAATCCTCTTTGGATGAAGAAAAGAGGAACCACAAAGAAGGCAGCACCGGTCAGGCATCTTCAACTTCCCGTGATTTTTTTGAGTCCTTAAACCATCTACCTATAAACACTCTTGTAGATTGATCTATAAAGGCATCCCATTTGTTTGAGGGGGGAGGACATCTTACTTACACTAATGACGGAAATATCCAAAAATCTCTACATTCATAAGAAAGTCGGATGATGATGCACTCTAGATTTTTTCACACTGTGTCTGTGTAGCAGTACAACATTGTATTTAGAGCAACATTACCACCAAGGTCGAGTGATCTAGAGGAGTAAAGGTTATCAAATTACTGAGTGGCAAAACACATCTTTTACCTAGGATATTAAGTTCTATTGCCACCATTTTCATAGGGTTCTTACTAGCATCCCTATTTAGTTTAAAGGAAGGAGGGATTGTACTTGTCATACATCCTTTATCTCAACTCGACTTTGATTATCACAAGCATGAGTAGATTGATCAGTGTATGGCATAGCCTATCAATGAGGCTTGGGTCTATACTTTGTATTTTGATGGAGCTTCTCGAGGGCCCACTAAGCATGTGAGTGTCAGTATGGTTATTAAATACCCTCGACGTAGAGTCATTATGAAAATGGGAGTTTATTTAGGTATCACTTTTACTAATAATATGGTAGAATACAAGGCCTTAATCATGGGGTTGAATATAGCCCGATGTGATGGTTCCATTGTTTATTGGTGAAAGGTGACTCATAGTTAGTGATCAATCAATTGAATGGGACTTATAGTGTGAGGGATCCCATTTTGTGGAAGTATCATCATGCAACCTTGGATATACTTAAGTCATTTGAAATGGTGACTTATCGGCTGGTTCCTTATCAATGGAGCTGCTTTGCAGATTCATTGGAAAATTATGCCTTTGTTGAGGATGTATTTCTCAAACGTGGTCTTGAGAGGTTGCTAGAATTGCTTGATCTTACTAGCCCAAGAATACTGTGGGGATTGCTTTTGCTGACATGTCTTGTTATGGCTGCTCATGTGGTTAGTATGGGTGATGAGTTAGGTTGCAATTGACCATCTTCCTATTCTTTCATGGATGCATAGAATCGTTAAATGACACATTCATGTAGGACACCCTTTGCTATTTATGCAGGGGGCCTAGTTAATAATCCGATGCATTTAGTATTGGGCCTAAGTGGTCCATCCCTTGGTTTTGTGCTATCTTTCAGTATGATTTTTGTGAGGGACCAAGGGTTTGTTTTCAGCTATGGGATGCTGATTGGTGCGCTTTATAGTCTTATTTTCATTAGGCCAAGAGGGCCGTTTATTTTGCAGTGCACTGGTTGATTTCATAGAGGGCATATATTTGTTTTGTGTGGGTATGGTTAATGGTTTCTTGTCTTTGTGTTGTCCTAGATAGATTTGATGGAAAACTTGGAGAGAGCCTCTTGCTGCATTGAAGCTTCTTGTGGCCAAGTCCAGGTGATGTCCTTCCTTTATTAGTTACTTCCCTTTGTGTTATATATATATATATGTGTATGTAGGGAATTTTCTTCTTTTGGGGGCCAACAATCAAGGCATGAAGTCCCAAAGTTTAAGTTATGTGTGTTTGGGGAGGTTTGAGTAGTTGTTTGCCACCTGCGAAGACATTGTCAGGTATTCTAAGAGCTATTTTGTGAGAATTCCTTAGTGACCATGGTCTGCTAGCTTGCTAGGTAGTTGTTTCTAGGATCTCCTGTTAGTTGTGAGGCAGATAGAGAAGCCTGCCAAATAAAAGAAAGAGAAGAAACAATAACTATATTTGAAAAACTCAAAATACGGAGGTGTGTAAAGATGGGTTCTAACCCTTGAACAAAAGACAAAGGAAAGAAAAAAAGGAAAAATTATAAGAGCAGATTGTTAGAAGATAGGCATATGAACCCACCGTAAGCAAGGGTGTATGAGGGCAGATGGGTGTGAATAGCCTAAAGGATAGGGGAAACCCTAACCCTAGCCATGCAGAGGCTATATAAACAACCTATGGGCCACTATCAAAGTAGAGATAGAGTGTACCCAAGTTGTACCTTGAGCAACTTAGTTAAAAAGATTTTGTTCTTGTACTTTGAGCTCCTATCTCCCTCTTGTGCACACTTTTCCTGCTACTGCAACTCTGGTTTTCCACATGGTATCAGAGCCTCCTCTGATCCTTTTAGCTTCCTCAAACCTCAACCGCACTCACAAGAAAATCTTCATTTCTCTCATCTTGGACCTTCAAACTCCATAGCCAGCTTGACCCCAGACCTTGGAGGACCTGGGGAAGCCAAAGGAGAGCATTTCAGCTCCTGGCTTCAACTAAGAACTTCTTCTTGACACAATATGACTAGTCTTGGCACATCAAAGTGCAACATTGGGCAGCGTGGAAGATGGCATTGAGGAAATCGTTAGATTGGCGTAGTTTTGAATAGGCAGGCAGTTCGTACAGTAGCGCGGCCTATAGCGGGCGCAATGATGGCGGTGACCATGGGGCTTTGATAGCCTCCCAAGTGGGATATCTTCACCCAGAGGGTTCCCTGAAATTCTTCTGCTACTCCCACAGAGTCAAACCCTAACTGTGGGTTTCATGGCAGCCATAGCCACAAGCTTGAAAGCTTGACCTTCTTGTTTTTTGTCATCTTTTGCTGTCACTAACAGTGATTTTAATCACTGGGTTATCTCTTCCAGAGTCAGTTACTAATCTGGAACTCCATTTCAGAGGTTCTTTCACTTGGTAGGGCATCACCAAGCTCATCAAGACTGACGTCTACCATCTCTAGAAGCATACATTAAGAGATGAGTGATTGTAAGCACTAAAGCATATTGTTCAATCATTTTGCTATTGGTATTTACTCAATCCAAGTTTTTTCATCAAAAAATTAAAACCATTAAGTGCTCTACTTCATTTTGTAAGTCTATGTGTATAGATCATCCTATCCTAAACTTGTGTTACTTGCTGCATATCATGTGTGGTTTCTTTCAAATACCTTGGTCAATGAAATCAGACAGATGAGTCTCATTGTACTCTCCTTGGAGTCATAAAAAACAAGCATTGAAATCATAGACCGTGTCCAACACAAGGTTCATATACTAAACCATACCACAAGGAGCAAGAAGTCTAGTCTAGGTTCACATAATTGAAGCCTAAAAATACCATTAAACCTCGAAAGAAGATTGCACATAAGACGAACCACCAAAGTCATACTTTGAAAAACTACATATGTATGATTTTCAGCCTTTCTCTTCATTGCAATTTTGAATATCAATTGTTTGTAATAGTGTCCTTGATTTGCTTCCGCATTCATTGGCAAGTTTGTAAGGGACTAGACACTACCCTTGTCTTAGCAAGTGGTAAGACCTTCCCAATGGCCACAACCTATGCTGATGTCTATCCTCAAATTCGTAAATTTGATGGTAAAGATTTCCACCCATGGCAGGTACTTATCAAGTACAAGATGATGGAGAGAGGGTATTGGCCTCTCATTCAAGGCACTAGAACTGTAAACTCTACAAATCAGGTTGATGTAGAGGATGACCAACGTGCCTAAGCAATCATCATGCTACACTTAGATGAGTCCTTGATTCATTATGTTGATCAACTAAATACTGCTAAAGAAAAAATGGGACGAGCTTGAAAAGCTTTATGGAGCCACTGGTAAAAATACTAAAATCTTCCTTAAAATTGAATTCTTTAGTTTGGAATATAAATCAAGAGAAGACTTGGGAAAATTCATCTCTCACATGAAGGGTCTCATGGCATAGCTTGCCTCAGTATAAGCTCCAATCCATGAAGAGGATGCTATTGCTATTCTCCTAAAAGCTGTAAAAAAGGTGTTTCCTACCCTTGTAACCACTCTTACCAACATTCCAAATCCTACCTTGGCAAGTACCATACAATCTTCTTTGGATGAAGAAAAGAGGAACCACAAAGAAGGTAGCACCGGTCAGGAAACTTCAACTTCCCGTGATTTTTTTGAGTCCTTAAACCATCTACCTATAAACACTCTTATAGCTTGATCTATAAAGGCATCCCATTTTTTTGAGGAGGGGGGACATCTTACATGCTTTGTAATCCAATGCCACCTTGGCATTGAGGGGGGGTGTTAGAAGATAGGCATAAGAACCCACCATAAGCAAGTGTGTATGAGGGCAGATGGGTGTGAATAGCCTGAAGGATAGGGGAAACCCTAACCCTAGCCAGGCAAAGGCTACATAAACAGCCTATGGGTCACTATCAAAGTAGAGATAGAGTGTACCAATTTTCTGGGACCACCTTGACCTATCAGGGGTTTCGCCCACCCGCTTCTCTTGATAGATTTAGTTTCCTACTTACCTAAGGGCACATTAGTGGTAATACATACAAGCAGCTTCCTTACTTAACCTGTTAGTCACATGTCCCTTTACGTAATTTTATACACTGACGTGAAAACAAATCAAACAAATTCCTTGAAAGTAAACTTTATATTAAAATTTCAACTGAGATACAAATCCCATCCATGGGACGATTCTGGAAATCTGTAAGGATGCATCTTATTTTCCTCCAAGTTTCCACCCTTGCACTAGTAATAGGGCCTTGAGATTCCTTCCTGAGTCACATAGACCATCTGAGTAGGATTCGCGGGCAGGGGATTTACAGCCAGAGTCCCTCTCGGCAAGCTGAGCATCCTCTACAGATAGACATTTCTACAGAGAGACCTCTCATGATGGGTTTGGTCCACATTCCCGATGTGGTTATAGAAAAAACCCCCTTGGATAGGACTGGCGGCTAGTTGGGGGTGCTCAACACACCTTTCCAAGGTGTTTCAACCTGAATCCAATTTGAAAGATTTTCTTCTTATCAATTCCTTTGTTAGATGATTCATTTTCCAAATAGGTGTTCCTAAGTACAAACACAAATAGAAGTGCACAATATGTACTAGACAATTCTTTGTTCTCTCTGTCAAAGGAAATTCTAATTTGTTGCGATAGCATCTAGTTTCGACTTTATCCTCGTTATCGTCCGAGATTTCTAGAGATAACCTAATTTAATTTCCTCATTCTTTTGAATGAAGGAGTATCCTTGCAATGTTGATTGCAATTTGGGACATTGGCTTCCCTACAACGAAACCCTATGTATTCATTTGAACTAGGCTTTGGCACATAATTCATATAGTTACTTAAGGACTTTGAATTCATTTCAGCTTCAAGTGGTGTGCAAATCAGATGCTGTATGCGCGCGTAGTGAATGTTGGAAGGTCCCCAAGAACAAAGAACTCTACAAAAACTCATAACGCAAGAAGAAAGGTTTACATGACATGAGACAAAAATACAAATTGGGTACAATCTCCCCCCATGCCTTGTGTGAGCGCTTTTACAAGGCATGCATTTATAAATTTATTAATCTCCAAGCTCAAAAATAGCCCAATTTACAATTAGCATACTTTTGTCTTTTGTGTTTGCTTTTGCCCAAATAAAGAATAAAGCATTTGGGTGTCCAAAAAATCAAGATGTCCCCAAATACAATGTCCAATAATGAAAAATTTAAAATCGAGCGCCTATGCACATACAAAATAATAAATGTTTGTCAACCACTTAATAAATAAGCGTGCCTAAATAAATATTGACACAATGCCTTAAGTGATAAGATATGTGCCCATAAAAAATGATAATTTTTCTAAGTAATCTGAATACATGCCATCGTCGGGTGCTTCCCAACGCCATGGCTGCCTACTCTACACATCAACTAAAGCATTCACAATTGTTAGAAAATAATAAGATAAAATCCACAAAAGTGAATACCTGGTAGTCTTCAGCTACAAAATAATTAAATAGGTTGGAACTCTGTCCTAACCTTAATTTAATATGAGTGCACTCTAAACTCATAAATGTCCATTAATTTAAATATATATTTTTCGAAATCACCCGCTGTGGAATCACCCACATGCACATTAAATTAACATGATGCCCGAAAAGGACAGACGTTCCCATCAACTTCTTGGACAAGGAATCCACCTTGTGTACAAGCCCTAGAAAATACATATAGTTTTACGGAATCCACCAAAAAACTCACGGAATCCATCGTGGAATATGCCTCTAGTTTCACGGAATCCACATAAAAACCTCACAGAATCCATCGTGGAATATGCCTCCTGGCATCATACCCCCGAGGTGAGATAGCAATTGTTCTCAATTGCTATTAGCTCAATGTGGAGCGAGCAGTGAGGATAAGCACTTAGGTTGTGGATGTGCATCCATTGGGCCTCTTCAACATGATGATTTTTAAACTTAACCAAATATTTAGAGTATCTACGGCCAGTTCTAGTGGTCATAAAGTCAGTGCCTCGAATAGTTTCATGTTCAATTATTTCAATTTCTTCTTCTAACAAAGGAGGGTTTTCATAGACAAGGTGGATAGGTAATTGGTCTCTGAAATGTCGTAACAAACTGATATGAAAAGTATTATGTATCTTCCAATGTTTGGGTAGTTCTAATTTAAATGCATTGTCATTGATCTTGTGAATTATTTTGAAAGGTCTATAAAATCTAGGTGCTAATTTAACAACATGATGTTTCTCAACACTTTGCAATCTTTCTATTTTCAATGTGTAACCAAACATAATCATCAACATTGAAACTCATGGCTTTTTTTTTCTTATTAGCTTGTTTAGTGTATGATTGATGGGCTTTCGCAATTATATCATTAACTTCAGCAAAAATAGTAGCATGCATATTGGCAATATCATTAACAGCTTTAACTTTGTTTGACAATGATGTAACAGGTGTAGGCAATCTATGTCCATAAATGATTTCAAAAGGTGCTTTATGTGTAGCTATGTGTGGTGTATTATTGTATGCAAATTGAAATAGATACAAATGTGTATCCCATGCTTGTGGTTTTGAAATTGTATATGCATACAAAAGATCTAGAATTGTACTATTAGTAGCTTCTGTTTGCCCATTGGTTTCAAGATGGAATGCAAATGAGAATTCAATCTTCGTACCTAAATTAGCAAACAAAATAGTCCAAAAATTGTTATAGAATCTAGAATTATGATCATAAATAATAACTTTTGGCAAACCATGGTTAGTGAAAACAATGTTAAAAAACAATTGTGTAGCTTGAGATGCAGTTAATGTTTTCTTGCATGGTAGGAAATATGCTTGTTTGCTTAATCGATCTGCTATAGTCCAGATCATATCATGATTAGCTTGTGTGCTAGGCAAACCAGTTATAAAATCCATTGAAATATGTTCCCATGGTCATTCAAGAATTGGTAAAGGCATTAACAAACCATATTACTTACCATGGTGTCGCTCGACTCTTTGACAAATTAAACACTCAGAAACAAAGTTAGAAACATTAGATTCCATTTGTGGCCAGTAAAAATCTTCAACCAATGTTCTTAAAGTAGAAATAATACCTCTATGTCCTTGATATGGAAGACAATGAATTTCATGCAATATAAATGATCTAAATGGAACATTGATACACAATCTTTTCTCATAAAACATAAATCCATCAGAGTAAGACAAAGAATCAATTGGAGTCCAGTTATTAGCAACTAATTTATTCCAATCAGCTTGAAAACTGGGGTCATGGTCATAGGTATCCTTCATAGGAATAAGGGAATCAAAAGATAGAACATAAATATTATGGATACTTGGTCTTCTACTCAATGCATTAGCAACAATATTTTCTCTTCCGGGTTGATATTGGATAAGTGGATGAAAACTTTGAATGAAAGCAGCCCATTTGATATGACGGTTAGAGATTTGTAGTTGACTAAGGAGATGTTTGATACTTTGTTGGTCAGTTTTGATCATAAATTCGGATCCCATTAGATAATGTTTCCATTGACGCAAGGCTTGAACTATAGCTAACAATTCTTTATTATAGGTAGAATACTTCAGTTGAGAAGGTTTAAGTTTGCAACTAGAATAGGCTATGGGATGTGAATATTGCATAAGGATAGCTCATATTCATGATCTGCTAGCATCAATGACTACTAGAAAGAATGGTCGATTAAAGTCGGGTAATTGCAAAACAGGTGTATGTGTTAAAGCATGTTTCAATAAATCAAAAGACTTTTGTTGATTATTAGACCAATGATACACAACACATTTCTTTAAAAAATTTGTTAAAGGCAATCCAAGCAATGAAAAATTTCTTATAAATTTTCTATAAAAGCTGGCAAGACCTAAGAAAGAACGTAACTCATGCACATTTTTAGGGATTGGCTAATTCAAAATTGCATCTATATTTTTAGAATGAACTTGAATACCATAAGAAAAAACAATATCACCTAAGTATTCAATTTGGTTTTGGAAAAATTCACTCTTGTCAGGGTTAGCATATAATTGATTCTCTTTCAACAATTTGAAAACCAAAGATAGATGTTCACAATGCTCATTTTCATTGTTACTAAAAACCAATATGTCATCAAAGAAAACAATTACACAATTCTAATACTTAAAAAATATACGATTCATCATACGATTGAATGTAGCTGGTGCATTAGTCAAACCGAAATGAATAACAAGGAATTCATAATGACCAAACTGAGTTCTAAATGCAGTCTTGAAAATGTCAAGTGCATCCAATCGTACTTGATGATATCCAAATTTGAGATCTATCTTGCTAAAAATAGTGACTCCTTGTAGTTTATCCATGAGATTATCTACCCTAGGGATCGGATATCTATTCTAAACAATGATCTTGTTTAGGGCATGATAGTCAATGCACATCCTATAGGTATTACTTTTCTTCTTGACTAATAGGATAGGTGCACCAAAAGGAGAACTACTGGGCCTAATGAGTCCTCGGTTCAGTAGTTCTTCAACTTGTGCTTGGATTTCATTTTGTTCAATCTGATTATGTCTATAAGGTGCTTTACATGGTGGTTGAGAACCTGGCATTAAATCTATTTTATGATCTTAAGGACATGTAGGTGGTAAATTAGGGGGTAAATTAGCAGCAAAACAATCTTTAAATTGTGAAAGAAATTGTGCATGCCTAGGATGCATCTGATTTTACTTAGCTTCAATTTCATTCACCCATACTAAGTATGATTTGCTGCCTTTTTCTCAATGCACGTTTAGCCTGTGTGTGACTAAGCAAGGGAAAACTATCAAAGATGTGCATTCCGTGTAATGTGATTTGTTTTCCATTAGAATAAATTTTCATGGAATGTGTGGAATAATCTATGTCAAGATTATATTTGTGATGCCAATGCATTCCTAAAATAATGTCAGTAGCTTGCAAAGGCACAACCAAGATATTTCTGCGCTTAATATAATCACCAATTTTAATTTCTAAATCATGAACTTGTGTACCATTGTATCTAGTGCATAAGAATGCAACTTTTATGCCATAATGAGTTGAGACAGTAGGTAAATTCAATTCTTTTACCAACTTTGCAGAAATAAAGTCAGGTGCACTTCCATCATCATGCAAAACAATGTTTTCTTGACCATGCACAAAACATTTCACAGTTAATAATGAATGAGGATTTGGCATACCTAGAAAAGTATTTGAAGCTTTGCCGATATCATTATCATCTTTAGTGAAGTCTAGCATATCTTCATGGTCTTCATCTTTCGTCACTCTTGAGTAATCGATTTGAATAATTGGCTTATTGGATTGACAATTCACTGCTAAGTGTCCATGTTGTTGACACTTGTAGCAAACTATAGGCTTTGCTTTGGAAACATTATTGGTAATGATTGAAAATTTGGATATGTTGGGATTTGGCTGGAGAGATGGCTTAGGATTTGAATTTGTGTTTGATGGTAAAGTAGGGGGTCGAGTCTAGGGTTTACGAAAAAAGTGATTTTGATTGAATCTTTGAAAGTTAGAATTGAATTACTTTGTACCAAAGTTGCCGTTAGTTGAAAATTATTGTGGTCACTTTTCCCGTCCATGAATTTTGTCTTCAGCATCATGTGCTAACGAAATCGCATCTTCCAAAGTCTTTGGCTTGAACATGTTCACTTCCGCATAGAAGTGACCAAGAAAAACTGGACATATACTTGTGCTTGTGGATTGCCTCAGGAAGATCTTCAAGCATTCAAGGTTGCAGTAATGCACTCTAGAAACGCTCAGTGTATTGCGGTATGGATTCACGATCTCTTTGTTGTAGAAGATCCCACTGTTTGATTGCTTTTTCATGGAATTGAGATGGAAGAAAATTCTATAAAAATGTCTTTTGAAAGGCTTTCCAAGTAGTGGGACAATCAATACTCTTACAGACAAAAGTCCACCATAATGATGCTCTGTTTGCTAAATGGTTAGGGACGCATTTGAGTTTATCTTTTTCAGCATACTGATCTTCATGGAAATAATTATCAAACTAACAGATGAAAGCAAGAACAATTTTTCTGTCACATTGTCCATTAAAAGTACGGAATTTGAAATTTCTTTTACTGATCTTGGCTTATTTTTTGAGAGACTGTGCATCAAGTGTCACATCAATCTTACGTCGAATAACATCTTCGAGTTGCGCTCTGTCTTGATCAACAGTGGATCGTTGAAGTGTAACCAGTTGTGCTTGCAAATTTTGATATGCTCTTCACTCTTCTTGAAGTTGCATCATAATTAGGTCCAATTTTTGCTCCATGGTTGGTTCTGGAAAATCACCTTTGGTCATAAAATCTTCCATGTTTTGATCGGACATCCTGCAAAAATCTCAAACAACCCCACACACTCGAAATCTTGTTAGGAGAGTGAGTGTAGCTCAAATTTGGGTTTACAAGGCTTACTTTTTTTTAAAAAAAGGCTTTTGCAATCTTGCTTCTTTCGCGGGTACGACAATTGATGATAGCCTTCTTCCAAGCGAGAAATAGACTGCGTGTGATAGTCTTCTTGTTGGAAATCAGCTCTCTCAAAGTGCATGTAGGAACAAAGACTTTTTGGAGTTGCGAAGCAAGTTCGAGATAAGCTCGCGAGATAAGCTCGGTGTGAACACCCACTATGGTAGAGGTTAAATAATGAATCTTTAGCCTTAGTAAGGCTTGAAAATTTTAAGATTTTAAGAAAAAGATAACTATTTGAAATAATCATTACAAGGCATTAGGACGTGGTCATTAGATTCAGCACTGTCGAGTACATCCTACCATTGTTGATGATTAAATTTTGGAGCTTAAGCTTATTAAAGCTTATAAACTCCAAAATAATTGAAATTTCTTCTCTGCTTCTCTATTAACCAAAGACACTTACAAAGGATCTTCAGAGGTGGTTCTCCACTTCCTGGGAGAGGTCCTTTACGATTTGACATCATAGCAAGGGGTTCTTCACCGCCAGGAACATGCTAGTATTGACGGTTTGTCATGAGACTACATGTAGAGTCCATTCGGTCTAGGAGCTTTGCCTTCATGCTAGATGGTAAGCGATTGGAAGCCCTTGATCTCAGCTTTGCTCTGATACCATTGGTGCACAAATCGAATGTTGTATGCACGCGTAGTGAATACCGGAAGGTCCCCAAGAACAAAGAACTCTACAAAAACTCATAAAGCAAGAAGAAGGGTTTGCACGACACGAGACAAAAAGACAAATTGGGTACAATCTCCCCCCATGCCTTGTGTGAGTGCTTCACAAGGCATGTATTTATAAATTTATTAATCTCCAAGCTAAAAAATAGCCAAATATATAATTAGCATGCTTTTGGCTTTTGTGTTTGCTTTTGCCCAAATAAAGAATAAAGCATTTGGACATCCAAAAATCCAGTTGTGCCCAAATACAATGTCCAATAATGAAATATTTAAAACTGAGCATCTATACACATACAAAATAATAAATGTTTGTCAAGCGCTTTAATAAATAAGTGCAACTAAATAAATATTGATTCCATACCTTAAGCGATAAGATGCATGCCCATTAAAAATGATAATTTTTCTAGGTAATCTAAATACACGCCATTGCCTGGTGCTTCTTAACGCCATCGCTGCCTGCTCTACACATCAACTGAAGCATTCATAATTGTTAGAAAATAATAAGATAAAATCCACAAAAGTGAATACCTAGTAGCCTTCAGCTACAAAATAATTAAATAGGTTGGAACTCTATCCTAACCTTAATTTAATACGAGTGCACTCTAAACTCATAAACATCTATTAACTTAAAGATGTATTTTGCGAAATCACCCGTTGTGGAATCACTCACATGCACATTAAATTAACATGACACTCAAAAAGGACAGGCATCCTCGTCAACTTCTTGCACAAGGAATCCACCTTGTGTACGAGCCCTGGTAAATACATATAGTTTTATGGAATCCACCGAAAAACCTCACGGAATCCACTATGGAATATGCTTCTAGTTTTACGGAATTCACCAAAAAACCTCACGGAATCCATCGTGGAATATGTCTCCTGGCATCATCAAGAAAGATGGGCCTTGAGAAGAATTCTTTCAACTCTTTAGGGTTTGAAATTATTTCAACTTCCTAGTAACCCTACATATTCTATCACAAGTTCAATCTATGTTTTGTGAGGTGTAATAGGATTTTCCTATTATTTCAACCAAGCAAACGGATGCAGATGCATAAGATCTATCTACCTTAATTGCAATTTAATATGTATTGTTGAAACTTTTCATATATATATTAGCATGAAATTTCCATGCAATTTATGTGCAATTTAACAGCTTCTAAGTGTAATTTTAATTGATCACCTAAGATGAATGCGAAAATTTTCCTAGTATGCTCATTATCTCGAAACATGCTCAATTAAGTTGCGATAATTAATGTAAATGTTATTTTCTCCCAATTTCTTTTTCCTAATACAAGGGGGTGCACCTGATTCATAAGAGATGCATTTCCCATAGTTACAGTCCCTTGGTTCGCGGTCCCATTGGTTGTGGTGGGAGTTTCAGCGTTTGGAGAGATATTTTGCTTGGGGGCCATCATCTGCAAATGGATTCGAGAGATAAAGAATGAGGAATGGATTTGAGATGGGAGAGCGTAAGAGAAGATGGCTTAGTCGAAGACCAAGATAGGGGGAATTGAGCTAACTCTCTCCCTCGCAGTCTCTCGGGGTAACTCCTCTCTCTCTCTCTCTCTCTCTCAAGCTCCTTTCGTAATCTCTTGGAGGGGTATTCTTCTACCTCCCTCTCTCTACCTCTCTCTCGTAGCCTCTCGGGGTCTCATTGTGCTTCTCTAACTGCTCCCCGTGCCTCATATTTATAGCTAACAAGAGAAGAAGGGTTGTGGTTGAGAAGAAGAGCTCTTTATGGAGGGGATCTTGGAAAAATCAACAATCTGATGCTCAAATCACAAATCTAATAGTTCTATTGGCTTCGAAAGGGGGGTAAAACTTCAAGACACTTTGATAACCAGATCACTCCTTCTTCTTCCTGTTCGAAGTGTTGTTTACTGCTTCTAAACTACGATTGCAGCACACACAATTTCACCAATCCTTCTTTTTTTGTATTAAATCTCCAAAACAAGGGAAAAAAAACCACTTGCTTTTTTTACATGACATCATGTTCTAGAAATCTCCATAGCTTTTTAGGACATTTACAATAAGTAATATCTAAAATATGTTAGCTTTTGCCCAAAAATCTAATTTTTTGGACCATCCATACTATTCACATTAACACTAGTGATTAATATGGCTCATAACTCTTGTTCATGTTGTAAGTTCTATGAAGGGTGGCTACAGTCCTTGTCAATCCGGGGAAAATATCAGATTACGACTCTCAATTTTTTAAATATTTTTAATTAAATAAAAAATATTAGTTATTAATGTTAGTTTTTACTTTAGTTAGTCTTTAGTTAGTAACCTTACTAACTTATTAATTGACTAACTAACTTTTGAACTAACTAACTAATTTTTAATTGCGTAGAAGTATTACAACAGAGACCATCCCCTCCTGAAGTAGCTTTGCCCTTAAAAAGCTTGGATGATAGAAATAGTAGAACAAAAGCGAGCGGCTAGAAATGTGTTGGAAGCATTTGTTTGTTAATTAGAGTTCATTAGATGGCTCATTTAAGGAGGTGCAACTTTCGCATCACAAAGAAGCTAACTCCGATTTTAGCCACACCACTTGTCGACAATGTAAACATGAAAGGGATGAACTAATTAAGTGTTAATTAGACAATTAAGAGCTTAAAAAATCTAAAAATCTCACCATTTGGGAGGGGGGAAGGGTGCATTTTTTTGGTACATCCCCTCAATCCCCATGAAATGGCATTTTGCAACAATTGATAGAGATGGAAGGAGTAGCCTTGGCCATGAGATGCTCAATTTCTTTGCTTCAAATTGCCACAAAAATCATGCAAAATGATGCATTTTATCAAAAGTTAAATTTTAGTCTTTCTCTCTCTCTATAATCACTATTCATACGAGCTGAGAGGGAGAGAGGTGTTGGAACATGATATGAATGTGAGCAATGAAGTGAAGTACTGTGAAGGTGGTTGTTAGTAACAGTTGTGTGGAGTGTCAACGGGCTGCTTAAGAGACTCTGAAATCATAAAAAATAAAGCATTTTTTAAAGAATATTTTACTATAAGTCTCAGTTTCAAAGGAAATTTGTTTCCATTTATGTTTTCATCATGGAATTGGGGTGCATATGGGATGAAATTTGATATGGAAGTAATATGTATTGTATTCAAGTGCTGCAATTCCAAAATCTTAGAATTTATGGTTATTATAATGCAAAAACTAATTATTCAAGTCATGCAAAACCTGTGAAATTAAGAAATATGATGATAGTTGATAAAGTTGATGAAAGTAATAGTGCATATGGGGCAAAATAATGCATGTTGGTTAACATAACTATGTTTCTTAGAAATTATAAAATTATAAGTATTCATGACAGTAGTAATTAAAAGTAAGAAATATTAGAAAAAAATGGATTTTTGAGTCTAGAAAAAGAAGAAAAAAAAGAAAACATTAACGAATATGTAGTGAGCAGTAGGGCATGGGGTATAGCCTCCTCAATCTACGCTCGCTTTTGTATTGAAGGGGCTAGGTAAGGGTAGATTCTATGTAAAATGCAAGATGAGTGCACCAAGAAGTCATGGTACACAAAGAATAAAATGTATTTATATGTTAGGATACAAATAAGGGTGTGTTCACACCCATATATGTTTATACACATGGAGATTAAGAGACTTTACACCCAACAACCTCCCACTTAAAGGCTTGAAGTGGTATCTTTAAGTTAGCCAACTCTCACTAGTCGGATGCAATGCTCATGTTGAGCCTTTGCAAGACTCTTAGTGAGAACATCTGAAGGGTTATCTTGGGTTTTGACCTTAGTTAGTGTGTCAACACCATCATCCAAGACCTGTCGAATGAAGTGGTACCGAACATCTATGTGTTTGGTACGCGCATTAAACATGGCATTCTTAGCCAGACATACGACACTCTGACTATCTCAACCAAGCACTGGAGTATGTGGCATATCCTCATCTCCATCACCTAACATGCCAGTGAATAATATCCTTCCATATCACCAAGACTCGTAGTAGATGCTAGCTCATGTAGAGCTTGATATCTTAATAATCTCCTTAAGCTCAGCATGGGCTTGTGAACTCCAAGAATAGTTGTGAAGCGTTGAAGCTTCTAAGCTCCCAAGGCCTTGGTGAAATGTCAGCAATTTGATCCTCTGTATTGACATAAACCAAGTCAATATTACTTGCCAAAACTTGCTTTTGAATGAAATGGTAATGGACTTCTATCTGTTTGGTCTGCACATTATACACTGGGTTCCTAGCCAATTGAATGCTACTAAGGTTATCACACAAGATGATAACCTTCTTATCCACTTGCATCCCCAAATCACCAAGTAGCATGTGTAACCAAGCTACCTCACATGTTGTAATTGTATTATCTGTGTACTCTACCTTTGCGCTAGACAAGGCAATTGTCAACTATTTCTTGTTGCTCCAAGTAATAGTAGCACTATCAAAGGAAAACATAAAACCACTAGAAGACCTTCTATTTGAAAAATATCAACGCAATCTACATCAGTGTACCATGTAAGTCAAATGGTATGCTTGTACCATAGAATAAGACATAATCCAAAATGTAGACTTGACATAGCACAATGTTCATTGCAGTGCATCCAAATGCGGCTTCTGTGGAAATGACATAAATTGACTCGCCAAACAAACTCTGTAGTTTAGCTCTAGACTAGAGATCATCAAATAGATAAGGCTGTCCACAATCTTCTAATACATAGTGATATCCTCAATCAAGTTACCTTTAGGTGCACTAAGCTTAGCAATAACATCCAAAGGTATAGAAACAGGCTTACAATCAGCCATACCATACTTCTTCAACATATCCAATCCATATCGTCTCTGTGACAACCATATATCCTATAGAGTCTTGATTATCTTTATGAGAGGCGAATTTTAGAGTCGAATTTAAAGCATGAATGTGACTCAAGAGTTGTAAAAGCTGCATTTTTGGCAATAAATATATCAATCATGGATCAAGGACTTGGGAGCTTTCTTACATGCATTTTGACATTAGGAATCGAATGCAAATTTATGTTCCTCAATTGGAGTCCATTTGACCCCCCATTTAATGCACATAAGGTTTGGTGTTGTGAAGTAGCTACCTGATTTGGAAGCTGGAAAGCAAGTGTCGAAGGCAAAGGTAATAGATTTTGATGTGAGGAAGCTGGTCATCTAGTCGGATTGCAAATCTGAGGTTGTTTTCCCCTCCATCTAGTTTGAAACCACTTGTGGGATAGTGTGAACGCGAAGGAGAGAATTGATTTTTAAAAGGTTTAAGTGATTAATGAAGGTTAAAGAGAAAGAAAATCAAAAAGCCCCATTTTTTGGAGTTTTTACAACCGGCAAGTCATGCATTTTCCTCATGGCCATGGATTCTCTGAATTCTTTGCTCCCAATCACTCAAAATAACAAGTGATTTAACACACTCTATGAAAAGATAGAAATTCAGTCTCTCTCTCTCTCTCTCTCTCTCTCTCTCTCTCTCTCTCTCTCTCTCTCTCTCTCTCTCTCTCTCTCTCTCTCTCTCTCTCTCTCTCTCTCTCTCCCCATAAACGTGGTTTATATGGGCTAATAGGATAAGGAGAAATGGGTGCCATTTCGTGTGACGAGATGTGAGGAATGGAACAAGGAAGTGCCAAGGAAGCGTCGATGGCTGTAAAAGATCATTAGCGGTTTCCCATTTTTGAAGTACGATGCATGCATATGCAGATTATAGTATAAGTGTGTTTTATTGAATTTTACGATGACTCTCGTTCTTATTATGAAAAATGATTGAAAATGGTTAAATATGATCGAATGTGTCTCAAATCATAGAATAATGAGTAATTTCTAGTAATTCACATGATGCAAATTAAAATGGTAAAACTTGAAATGTGAGATTTTGTAAAAAAATGATAGTTTTATGGATTTTTATAGTTTAAATGGTGTTTCTATGTAGTTATATTGAATGCAATACTGAATTACAATCTACATAAAATTCATAAATTTAAAAAGTAAAAACCAACAATTAATATTGAAATAAATGATAAAAAGTCATAAAAAATAAATTTTGATGAAAAATATTTAATGTAAGGACAAAAAATTTATTAAAATTTTAAAAAAGATATGTGAGTGTATAACGACTGTAAAGCATGAGGTTCACCTCAGTCTACATCCATTTGTGTATTAAAGTGGTTGTTTAAAGGGTGTTTTTATGGAGAAAATATCATGAAACATAGAAAACACTCTACATAATAAATGAACACATAAAGAAGCAAAAATGTTAAGAATTTTATGTAAAAATATAAGTGCTTGTGCATTGAAATGAAGCATATAGTGTTTGTGTACTATTTTTAAAGGGACAATGTCATGGATTAGTCCAGTGTTGTTTCTAAGCAACACAATACTTCGTTAGAAAGAAAATCATTGAAGCATCACACCTAACATTTGCATTCTTATACATGGTATCAAGAAAAAGGAAGCCATTGAAATAGATACGTTATTTCTTGATAGACACAGCCAAAGCCAAGATCCAACGTCAAGAAAGAGACTAAAGGGATGGATGATGAGTTGAGATCTCAGGAGATATTCTCCTAAGCATAGTTGTTCATCATCTTTGAGAAAGAGAGGTCTTGTTGACCCTATTATCTCCAACACCCTATTAGGGAAAGGAAGAATCTCCAATGTGCCTCTTATCCCGATGAGTAAACCTAGTTTAAGTGGGGGTGTAGTTCCACTGACAAAGATCCCTATAGCAAATATGATTGTCATTATATGGCACAACCTATTGCAATCCCTATAGGGACAATAGATCTACCAAACTTATGTTTTCCTCTACCCATCTTTAATGGGTTAGAAGAGGAAGATGTGGAGCTCCATATCAATGAGTTCTAGAAATTAATGTTCAATTGTCAAATTCAGGACAAAGGATATCTCATGATGTGTTTCAACATGACTTTGAAAGGAAGAGCTGCAATGTGGTATCATGGCTTGGAAGCCGGGACCATAATGATGATCCACTTATTCTTTGTAGCCTTTCGAAGAAAATTTGCCCCCCCGAGAGGTGGTCAGGTATTGGTTGTATGTTTTGAATGTGACATGTCAAGAACCAAAGAGAGAATACTCGAGCATATGCCAAGAAATTGAAAGAGTTGTTTTGCAAATTGTAAGCCTCTATTCCTATTCCACTTATACTGCCTAGCTACAAAACTTTTTACATGGATTAGACTTCAATATCCAAGTGTAGTTAAGTAGTGTTGCTCTTGCTGATATAGATAGTGCTATTAAATAAGTAGAGGAGGTAGATTTGTGCTTACAAGTGGCCTATGCATCTAGGAAAAACCTAAATTTGAGTTGTGGTCTTGGAAATATTTTGGCATTGATTAGTGGAAGTCAAGGTGCAACTAGTACACCTATGACCAATTCGAACAGAAGAGGAAGCATAATGCAAAATGTGCCCATCATGCTTGCTCCTCTTAATGTTGCTATATTGATGGCTAGCCAAATGACCCCACTAAATAAAGGAAGCCAAATTTAAAATCCTAATGTCATGCCAACTAATCAATGGCCGATCCCTAATCAGGTGGTTAGGTGAGCTGAACGGCAAGCATATGATCATGGCTATGAGTCTAGTGTATCAAATGTTCTAGGCAAAGTCAAGCATTATATTGATATGATAATAGAAAAATATAGACAAATAGCCATAGATGTTAATTTCCTAAAGAAGTAGCAAAAGTTGATAGGAAGTTGACATCTTAAAGAGGGTGGTTTATCAAGATTTAGCTATAAGTGGTGTGGTGGTCAACACTTTTCAAGAAATTGTCCTAATATCAAATGTGACATATGTGGAAGTCCGACCATCTAGCTAGCACTTGTTGGACTCTTTAGCTACGGAGTAGGCATCCAGGTCCGATTAATCATCAAGCACAAGGGAATAACCTTCAATAGAATGAGGTATTAAAGTAAATATTATAGAGAGGAAAAGCTATCATAGAAGAGCTACCTAGCGGTAGTGGTGTCAATCTTATCAAAGTTGTGAGTGTCAACACCATTGATATTTCCAATTTATGAGTAGTTATAGGATGGAAAAAGGTTAAAGAAGGTGATAAGGATAATGTAAAATGTATTAAGGTGAACCCTAAACAAGATGATAAGGGGATGCAATTCCTTAATCCTATTGTAGAAGGTAGTCATTTAATAGCTAGCTGATGGTGCTGCCAAAGAAGAAGGTAGAAGCCAAGAAAGAGGCACCTAAGCCTATTCAGTAATGAAGAGAAAGAATGGTTTGGGGGGAGAAGAGAACCATGGCTAATTATCATGAATTTGACTTATCCATTCTGAGAAAATGTTTCAAGTAGTGCAAGTTGAATAATAAATCTTGACTTCAGAGATAGCTCCTTTTTTGAAGACATTTCCAAACCAACAAGATAGGTGCATGAGCAATTCAACCAGACTGGTTGATTTTCCATCTTTTGCCTTGCTAGCAAGGCCAATTTCTTATGTATTGCTCTCAATCCAAGGAAATGTGTCTTTGAAGTGCCCTATGGATTGTTGTTGGGTCATGTGGTTAGCTTGGCTGGTATTGTGACCGTGATCCTAAAAAGATAAAGGTTGTCTTCCCTATGAGCTTGCCATGTACTCCTAAAGAAATACATAGCTTTCTATCATCAATTGGATATTATCGACGATTCATTAATGCACTGGCTGAGAGAACATTGCCATTAATGAACCTATTGTCCTTTGACTATCTGTTCGTTTGGAGTGATCCCTGTCCAAGTATCCTTTGAGAATGTGAAGCAAGAATTAGCAAAAGTGCTAGTCCTTAAAGCACCTAAAAGGGGTGAGATATTTTATATATTTTTAGTGGCTACGATGTAGTATTAGTTGTTGTTTAGCCTAGATTTGGGAGGTGAAGTGATACCATCAGATTGGGTTTTCCAATTGCAAATTGAGGGTGTCAGAGATTAATTATACCCACATAGAGAAACTATGATTAGGATGATCTTTGCAATGAAGAAATTTGGGTACTATATCCTATATGAAAAGGTAGTATTTTATATGAAGGTAGAGGGATTGAGGTTATTGATGAATAAGTTGCAGTCGCCTGACCACCTAGCGAAGTGGTTGATCACTTTGCAAGAGTTTGACTATAAAATTAGAGGTATGCCATTGAAGTTTCAAGGCATTGTTGAATGTCTTATAGATTTGGGGGAGCCAAAGGAAGTCTTAGCTAAAGGTAGTGACCACCTCGAAGGTCTATTCAAAATTGATACGATCTCCATTCCATCTTGATATGTTGCCATAATGCACTATCTACCCATAGGAGAGGCTATAACTACTTTATTGAAGACTGAAAAGAGGAAAATTAGATACAAGCCTTGAAATTCACCTCGATTTTATAGGAACACTATATGGGAAAGGGGTTGATGATGTTTATTATTATTGATGTGTCATGCTTGATGAGGTTCCATTTATCTTGGAAGAGTATCATGACTTTGCTTGTGGAGGGCACTTTCCTTGACAGTTGATTGCACAAAAATCTTTGAGAGTTGAATATTGGTGGCCATCCATTTTCTAAGATACATTTGTATATGTTAAGAGATGTGATACATACCAAGGACATGATAAGAAGGAGAATAGAAAGCGGCCACTGACAAATATCATTGCTATATTGCCATTTGTGAAGTGGGGTATCAATTTTGTTGGATCTATACATTCTTCATCAAACTATACAAAAGCATTATATCATTGTAGTGATAGACTTCATGAAGTGGTCTAAAGCCCGCACTATGATAAGGATAATACCAAGGAAATTGCTAATTTTATTTTGAAACATATTATTTGCCATTTTGGTCCACCAAAGGAGCTTGTGTTTGATTGTGAGACATTTTTTGAATAAAATGATTGAGGCTTTGATCGAAGCTCTGAAGATTAAATATAATATGACTACGCCTTATAATCCCCAAGCTAATGGGCAAGTAGAGAGTACTAATAAGCAGCTTGTGGGAATTTTATCCAAGACTATATCTGAAGGTAAGCATGATTGAGATGAGAAGTTGTATGTGGCTATTGGGGCTTATAATACGACATTCAAAAGACCTACAAGCCATACCCCTTTTAAATTAGTATATGGGAAATAATGCATTTTACCTTTGGAGATTGAGCTGCCTATAGTAAGATTTGTACTCATTGTTTGGGTAAAGAGAAAGCATTGCAAAAAAGGCTAACTTCCCTTACACATCTTAAATAGATGCGGTTGCAAGCCTTGTTACATCAGGAAGTAGGAAAGAAGTAGATGAAAATGCTTTACGACCTTCGAGCTAAGAAGTATAAATTTTCCAAGGGTCAATTGGTCCTATATTATGATGCCCATCATGAGCTCTTTCTAGGCAAGTTGGAACTCGAATGGGATGGTCCTTATAAGATTGTTCATATAGGAAAGAATGGCTCTAAAGTCCTTTTAGCGGATTTGCAAGGGGTAGAGTTCAATAAACTGAAGCTCTATTATGTATAGGGATTGATGTTAAACTTGGTACCTTTGCAAGCCCTATAGGATTCAACTTAAACTTGCAAAGGATACCAAGACTATTGGATGGGGAAAATCATTCCTTATCTTGAACATCCATATTTAGAGTAGCTTTATCACCAAGGCAAAGTGATCTGGTGGAGCAAAGGTTATCACATCATTGAGTGGCAAGACAGATCTTTTACGTGGGATATTAAGGTCTATTTCCATCACTGTCATAGGGTTCTTACTAGCATCCCTATCGAGTTTAGTGAGGAAGGAGGGATTGTACTTGTCTAACACCCTCTCTCTCGATTAGACTTTGATTATTATCATAAGTACAAATAGGGTGATTGTGCCATGACATGTTACATCAATGAAGCCTTGGTTTATACATTATATTTTGATGGAGCTTCTCGAGGACCTACTAAGCATGCAAGTGTATGAGATGTAATGAAAGAAGCTAAGAGGAGAGAGAAGGAGAGATGAGGAGAGAGAAATAGAGCAAGAAGAAGAAGGAAGAAGACTAGAAGAGGAGAGAGAATGAGAGAGAAGAGGAGAGAAGGGAGAAGGAAGCCATGGAAGCTGGAGATGAAGGTGAAGAGTGTGATCTTGATAATAACTGGTTGCCCTAATCCGGGGTTCTTACACCTTAAATACCCCAGTCAATGTGACGGGGTGTCTAAACCCTAGTCGGTGTGTATCCCGCTTCTTACAATCCATCCCTACGCGAAAGGTTTTTGCCCTCAAAAATAAGAAGAAATAGAAGGGAGTGATGGGTGGGGTAAGGGAGGGTTGCAGAGTACTACTCACAGCCCTTTGACAATGAAGATTAGGTATGGAGAGACTAGGGACAACATGCAGTCCTGAACTGGTCTGCTGAAGTAAATTGGTCATAACTTTTGATAGGCTGCTCCAAATAGGGCGTACTATATGTCAAAACGAAGCTTATGACGAGTACTTTCAGCCTATGTAGAATCCACATGCATGTGATTTGAGTAAGTACAAAACTATTCTAAAATAGTGTGCAGTCTGCAGGCAAGAAGTGGGCAATTTGGGGCATGATCGGCTAGTCTTCTAGCCGTTGGGGTTCACGGAGGCAGGGAAATTCATTGAGGATGGTTGGTGGGCACCAAGAGGCTTCTTCCAAGGTTAGGTCTTGCCATTTGATGAGGTATTCTTTGATGGATCGGGATTGTAAGTGCTTATCTTGCTGCCCAATGATTGCTTCACGAACATATTGAGTTATGCCCTCTTCATCTATGGGGGGAAGTTCTTCCACATAGTCCACTGAGGAGCCTACAAAAGGTTTTAGCTGACTGACATGAAACACATTGTGGATTTTGATGGTAGGGGGGAGTTCTAAGTGGTAGGCCAAGTCGCCAACTCTCTTCAGGATTCGGTATGGGCCATAGAAGCAATGGGCTAGCTTGTTATTGCTGTCCTCTTTGAGAGTGGAGTAGCGGGACTTAGGCACTTTCAAAAGGACCAATTCCTCCTCTTGGAATTCCAAGTGCCTTCATTTTTCATCAGCATTGAGTTTCATGTGTGTTTGGGCCTTCTGAAGATTCATTTTGCATTTTTGAAGTAAAGCTTGCATGCGATCTAATTCAACTTGACTCTGAGGATTGATCTTATCAGTAAACAAGACTATAGGAAGGGGAATCTTATACCCATATAAGGCCTCAAAAGGGGAAACTCCAATGCTACAGTGTGTGGAGTTATTATATTCAAACTCAGCCAAGTGAAGCCATGTATCCCAACTGTGCTGTATATCATGACAAAAGTGCCTCAAATATGTCTCAAGCCATTTGTTCACTCTCTCAGTTTGGCCATCAGTGTGAGGGTGGTATGTAGTTGATGGAGCAAGCTTGGTCCCCATGGAGGTGAAAACTACATGCCAGAAGTTGCTCATAAGCTTTGCATCTTGATCATGTACTATGACTTGTGGTAAGCCATGCAACTTGAAGACATTTTCCATAAATTGAGTGGCCACCTGAGAAGCAGTATATTGGACCTTAGTGGGGATAAAGTGGGCAGCTTTGATGAGGCGATCAACTACCACATAGATACTGTTCCACCCTTTTTTGGTCACAGGAAGGCCAGTGATAAAGTCCATTATGATGTGAGTCCATTTCCCTTCAGGAATAGGGAGAGGCTGCAAGAGGCCAGCGGGCCTGAGTGTACTATCCTTGTTTTGTTGGAATAGAACACATTTGGTCACAAAGTCCTTGACGTCCCTCCATAAGCCTTTCCAATGAAAGCTCTTGGCAATCCTGTCATATGTTTTGAAAATACCCAAGTGACCGGCAGTGGGGCAAGAATGCATTTCTTGCATGATCTTCTGCATGAAGGGGGAAGTGCGTGGGATGACAATCTTGCCATGGGACCAAATAAGGCCATGCTTGAGTTGATATTGGGAGTTTTCAGCCATAACCCATGCTGTAATTTTTGAAATATGTGCCTGAAATGATCATCTAACAAGTAAGCCTCTTGGAGCTCTTCAATCCAATCACTGTGCAATTCAGAGATAGATGGCATTCCGCATGCCCACATTCGAGAGAGAGAATCAGCTACAATATTATCCTTGCCCGTGTGTGTGAGAAGTCAAAGTCATAGTTCTGTAAGGTCGCCACCCATCGCCTTTGCTTAAGGGTCAAAGTAGACTGAGTCAAGAAGTATTGGAGGACTCGGTGATCGCTTTTTACTTGGAAGCGGCTGCCATACAAATAGTGGTGCCATTTCTTGATGGCATGGGGGATGACCAATGGTCATATACATTCATTTGCATCTCCTTCTCATCAAGCTTTCAACTTTCAAATGCAATCACACCATGCTCTTGCAACAAGACTGCACCAATACCTCGACCACTGGCATCACAATGAATGGTAAATAACTTAGAGAGGTTAGGGCAAACAAGGATGGGGCTGAAGTAAGCGCGTCCTTCAACTGTTTGAAGCTATGATCGACAATGGCATCCTAAGAGAATGACTCTTTTTTCAAGCGATCAAGCAAAGGTGCTGCAAAGGTTGCATAGTGCTTAATAAAGTGTCTGTAGAATGAAGAGAGACCAAGGAAGCCACACAAGGAAGTGGTGGTGGAAGTAATGGGCCAATCCTTAACACATTGCACCTTTTTTGGGTTAGCCTATATACCATTTTTGCTCACAATGTCTCCCAAGTACTCCACAGATGTCTGCATGAATATGCATTTGCTCTCCTTAGCAAAGAGTCGATGCTCTCTCAATATGTCAAACACCCTCTAAATGTGCGCCAAGTGCTCCATAGATGACTTGGTGTATATGAGGATGTCATCAAAGAAAACAAGCACGAACTTGAACAGAAAGGACTGTAGGATTTTGTTCATGAGGCTTTGAAAGGTGGCAGGGGCGTTAGTCAACACAAAAGGCATCACAAGCAAATGGTAAAGTCCACGATCAATCTTGAAGGCCGTTTTGACCTCATCTCCTGCCTGCATACAGATCTAATGGTAGCCAAAGCTCAAGTCAATCTTAGTGAAAAATCATGCCTCTTTTAACTCATCCAACAAATCATCAATCCATGGGATGGGGTAGCGGTTCTTCACTGTAATTTTGTTCAAATCTCTGTAGTCAATGCACATGCGAAAGGAGCCATCTTTCTTTTTGTGGCAGTATCTACTCATTATTTGTGAAATGTGACTCACATTTAGTGATCAACTAGTTGAATGGCACCTATAGTGTACGGGATCCTATCATAGAAATGTATCATCATACAGCCTTGGATATGTTTCATATTTTTCAGATGGTGACTTGTCAACTAGTTCCTCGACAATGGAATCGCTTTGCAAATTCCTTTGCTAATCATGCTTTTGTTGAAGATGCCTTTTTCAATTGTGGTCTACAGGAGCTCTTACAATTACCTTCTAACATTAGCCTAGGACTACTTCGGGGTCTCTTGCTGACACAATTATTTTGGTCGTCAATGGCTAGTTTGGGTTATGAATCAGGTAGCAATTGAGCACCATCCTACTCTGTCATGGACACATATGATCATTTATCATCATATTCATCGAACACCCCTTGTTATTTATGGCGCAAGGGGTTAACCAATAACCTGATGCATTCAACGTAGGCCCTCAGGAGCCCTTATCCTTAGTCATTAAACAAAGTTGTGTTAGGACCAAGGGTTTGTTTCAACAATACATTGTTGAATAGTTGTTTGGTGGATTATTTCATTAGACCAAGAGGGCCATGTGTCTGTTTAGTCCGGGTGCAGTTAATGGGCTTTGTTTTAGTGCTATGTTAGAAAATTTAGCGGAACCTGGAGGAAGTCTCTTACTGTATGGAAGCTTCTTGTGGCCAATTCTAGGTGATATTCTTCCTTTATAAGCACTTTCTTTTTATACTATATGTATGTATGTACTTGAATGGTGAGAAGGATCGAAACTTGCTTGGAAGTGAGCTATGGCAGAGAGCAAGAGCAAGAAGAGAGAGAGGCACAAATGGGAACTCCAACAACCACAATGTGTGGCCGGGCCTTTCTTTATTCAAATTGTCACTAAAAGAATAAAGAATAAGTGAATGTGACGAGCACCCACCACCTACAGTGTGCAATGGTGGGTACTGTTAATGTAGTAATACACGGGCGGCTAGGCGGAGGCACATTTACCCCCAACAACCTCCCACTTAAATGCAAATCTGCCCCAGTGAGAGAGAGAAAAAAAAAGACAGTAAAACATGTACACATGTACAATAGGATGAGAAAAAAGACGTCATCTCATCCAATGCCCATCAATCTCCTAAGGAAGGCAAAGCACTCAATAGTGAGGCTCTTCGTGAGTAATTCTACAAGATTCTACTTAGTTGGAATCTTAACAATGTCAACAGACCTATCCTCAATGACCTCGTGAATGAAGTGATACCTCACCTCAATATTTTTTGTCTTCGCATGGAAGACTGGATTCTTGGCCAATTGAATGGCACTCATAGAATCCAAATGCAGTGTAGGCATAGCATCTATCATACCAAGGTCTGCAATCAAACGGCCTAACCAGATAACCTCCTTGCAAGCCTCTGTGGCTGCAATATACTCGGCCTCTGTAGTAGAAAGGGACGTACACTTCTGTGCCATGGATATCCCGTCCCTCCAACATAGGTGATACATAGCCAAAAGTGGACTTCCTACTATCTGCATGTCTTACATAATCAGAGTCAGTGTACCCCACGACTCCTGTATCCTGGCTGCCATAACAAAGACACATATCCGTTGTGCCCTTTAGGTACCTCATGATACCCTTCAAGGCATCCCAATGTTTCTTGCCAGGTGTAGCCATATAATGTGTCACAACCCCAACTGCAAAAGCTATATCTGGACGGGTGGCTATCATGGCATACATAAGACTAACCATGGCTAATGCATAGGGAATCTTGGCCATCTCGGCTCTCTCCTCATCTGTCTACAAACAATCAGCCTGTGAAACCTTCACATGAGAAGGTAATGGATAGCCAATAGGCTTAACATCCTGCATGCGGAACTCCTCAAGGACTTTATTCCCTCTTTGAAAGATAGAGTAGTCCTTGAGATCGATCGAGCGTAATGCACATACCAAGTATATGAGAGGCATGTCTCATATCTTTCATCTCAAAGTTTTTCTTGAGCTAAGCCTTAAGAGCATCTAGCTCCTCATGAGCTGTCCGTGCCAAAAGCATGTCATCCACATAGAGTACCAAAATCAGTAAAGAACCATCATGGACTTTCTTCGTGTACAAGCACGGATCCATAGCATTGTGGCTGTAGCCCTGTGACTACATGAATGCATCAAACTTATGGTACCATTCCTTAGGTGCCTACTTCAAGCCATATAGACTCTTTTTTAGCTTGCACACTAGGTGTTCCTTGCTAGGGTTTGCAAAGCCCTTAGGTTGCTCCATGTAAATCTCATCATGCAAGTCCCCATCTAAAAAAGCTGTCTTGACATCCATCTGGTACAAGTTCAGGTCAAGCTGTGCAACGAAGGCTAAGACTAAGTGTAGGGTGGTCATCTTGACCTTAGGAGAAAAGACTTCATCAAAGTCAACACCATGCGCATGCTTAAAACCCTTAGCAACCAATCAAGCCTTGTATGCCGACTTGGGGTGTCCAGGGGTACTTTTCAGCTTGTACACCCACTTGCATGGCAAAGCCTTCTTACCCTAAGGCAAGGAAACCAAATCCCAAGTCTTATTCTTATGCAATGAGTCAAGCTCAGACTGCATAGCCCTCTCCCAAGAGTGACAATCACCCCTGTGCACAGCCTCATCATAAGTAAGAGGCTCTCCTGCATCTGTTACCAATACATAATCTATAGAGGGTGCAAAACGGTCAGGAGGTCATCTATCTCTAGTAGAACGCCTCAACCCAGGCTCTGCTGCCTGACTGACATCCTGTCTAACATCAGCATGTCTAGCATTTGGGCCATGAGCATCATGTGATGCTGTGCCCTGTCTAGCTATCCGTGGAGCGGGCTGAACGGGAGTAGGTGGCTCCTCTTGAAAGATAACTCTGTGTACCTCAACCATTTTCTCAGGCTACATATGCATTTTGTCATCATGAAATATGACATCATGGCTGCGGATCACTTTCCACGTCTATGGATCCCATAGACGGTAACCCATCTCTACTGCATCTCCATAGCCAATGAAAATGCATTTGACACTTTTAGGATCTAGCTTATTGCGTTTGTCCTTGGGCACATGGCAAAATGGCTCACATCCAAAGACACGCAAATGATCATAAGAGGGGGCTTGCCTACCCATACCTCCTCTGCAACCTGAAAGTCAATGCCACTACTAGGCGACCTGTTAATGAGATGCACTGCAATAGTAACGACCTCAGTCCAAAAGTGCTATGGTAAGCTAGCCTGGCTAAGCATCCTATGGACCTTTTCCTTCATGGTTCTATTCATGCGTTCAACCATACCATTTTGGGGTGGGGTGTAAGGGGTGGTCAACTACTCATCACAAAACTGCTCAAAAGCACGTGATACATACTCACCTCCATTATCTAACATTAGGCATTTGAGCCTTTTCCCAGACTGGCTCTCTGCCAATTCAAGCCAATGCTGAAATGTATCTAAGACATCGGATTTTATCTTTATGGGATAAGCCCAAACCTTATATGAGTAATCATATATGAAAGTAACAAAGTACTTTCCCCCACCAAGTGATTGACAAGGCATGGGCCCACATACAGATGAGTGCACAAGAGCCAAGGGCTCACCCATGCGTTTCTTACCATACTTTTTATGTGTATTTCTATTCTGCCTACCATACAAACAATGATCACGAGAATCAAAATGCGAAGAGTCAAAAGGCAAAAGATACTGCAAAGCACAGAGCATTTTCATTCATTTAAGAGACATATGTCCTAAACGAGCATGCCAAAGAGATACATGGGAAATAGAACCCACAGACAAAACATAATCCAATGTAGCTCCTGATACAAGGGATAGAGGCTGCCAGACTTGGCACCTCTTGCGAGTACAAGCCTGCCACCATGAGTAATCTTCCATCCAGAGTCTCCAAAAGACACAAAATACCTTGCATCATCAAGCTATCCAGCTGACATAAGGCTACGAGTCAATGCAAGTACATGGCGTACATCATGAAAAACAAAAGAACTGCCAGAAGGAAACTACAGCCTAACATCTCCAATGCCCACAATGTCAAGAGACATGTCATCACCAAGACGCACAGAACTAGACATGGTACGATAGGTATGAAACTAATCTCGATAGGGTGAAAGGACATATTGATGGGACCTCATGCTCATGACATACAAACACCCTCACGGCCTCGCGAACCAGGAGCGTCAATATAATGCTGAAGGACAAACCACCCTAAAGCTTAATTCATGCGTTTATAGTTTATAGTCCAACATTTCCCTTAAACTCCTCAGAGGGAGATCCCAAAGTACATAGGCATAACGCCTCGTCACACACATATAGGAGGCACTCCACCGACTAATAGTTGGAGCCCCACTGCAGCTCTCCTACATCACTACAAGGGAATGGGGCAATAACGACGCCGATTAGCGACGGCGGATATCGGCGTCGCTATAGGCGTCACTATTGGCGTCGCAATTGGCGTCGCTATATGCGTCACTATTTGCGACGCAAATAGCGACGCATATAGCGACGCCGCAAGGAAAAAAAGCGCGGCCGAAACCAGAGCGCCGTTTTCATTTTGTTTTCTTCGCCTTTTGAGAGCGAGAGCGAGGGAGAGAGCCAAGGCTTTGTGAGAGAAGAGGAGGAAGAGACTTGCTGCCGCCGCCGCCGCCGCCGCCACCGTCGTTGTTCGCGAAGGAGAGGAGGAGCCCTCGTTGCAAAGAGAAGCCGCCCACGCTCACCATATCTCATTGGTGAGTCTCCCTCTCTCTTTCTTTTACTTGTTGAAGGTTTAAATCGTTCTCTTTTGTTTGTTTAGGAGAGGAAATGAAAGAGAAGGAGAGGGAGAGGGAGAGAGAGGGAGAGAAAGAGAGGGAGAGGGAGAGAGAGGAAGAGAAAGAGAGGGAGAGGGAGAGAAAGAGAGGGAGAGTACATTCTCTCTCTCTCTCTCCCTTTTGCTTGTTTAATGTTTAAATTACTTTCTTCTTTGCTTGTTTAGGAGAGGAAACGAGAGAGTAAGAGAGAGGGAGAGGGAGAGGGAGAGGGAGAGGGAGAGGGAAAGAAAGAGAAATAGAAATAGAGGGAGAGGGAGAGGGAGGGGGAGGAAATAGGAGAGGGAGAGAAAGAGAAAGAGAGGGAGAAGGAGGGAGAGTGCATTCTCTCTCTCCCTCCCTCTCCCTTTTGCTTGTTTAATGTTTGAATCACTTTATTTTTTGCTTGTTTAGGAGAGGAAATGAGAGAGAAAGAGAGTGAGAGGGAGAGGAAGGGGAAGGAAATGAGAGAGGGATAGAAAGAGAAAGAGAGGGAGAGTGCATTGTATCTCTCCCTCTCCCTTTTGCTTGGAGGATGTTTAAATCACTTTATTTTTTGCTTGTTTAGGAAATGAGAGAGAAAGAGAGATAGAGAGGGAGAGGGAGAAAAAGAGAAAGAGAGGGAGAGGGAGAGGAAGAGGGAGGGGGAGGGGGAGGGGAAGGAAATGAGAGAGGGAGAGAAAGAGGGAGGGGGAGGGAGAGGGAGCGAGGGAGAGGAAGAGGGAGAAAGAGGGAGGGAGAGGGAGGGGGAGGGAGGAAATGAGAGAGGGAGAGAAAGAGAACGAGAGGGAGAGGGAGAGGGTGAGAGAAAGAGAGGAAGAGAGGGAGAGGGAGAGGGAGAGAAAGAGAGGGAGAGGGAAGGGAAGGAAATTTAAGATAATATACGTATTGATAATGATATGCAATGTGCTTTGCATACGGCCACGTACTTCATCAAAATGAACCCAAAATTATTGTTATAGAAGAAGAAACCCTTAAATTGAGTATAGGATAATTTCTCTCAGGTCTTATGACTATGAGTAGAATTGATTGAAATAAATTTTATTACTATAGTTATAAAATTTCATAGATGGCGCGCATTAATTTTAAAATGGATTACTTATACTCAAAGCCGAGATATAACAAAAAATTATCTACCGGGACAAACAAATCATTGAGCATGATACAAGGCCGAGATATAACATCGGAAAATCTCTCGACTACTATATACAATGCAAGGTTTATGGTCAACTTGCAACTTGACGTACATCTCCATAAAGCTATCCATTTAAGCCTCGTTTGCTGTAATGTAGATAAGATGGCAAACGAAGAAGGTCCTATTGTTCAAGACCGCGAGTCGTATCTTAATCAGCGTGTCCCATGTCCTTGCTCTCAATGCAAGTTGGCAATTAGACGAAAACGCCGATTGTCTATAGAACACGTATGACGATTTGGCGAGTTTCAGTCTGAGATCATTGATCAGGCGATTGCAGACTTTCAGCAAACGGTAATTTGAAGTTAGCATTTTTCATGCATTGTACTCTCAAGCTAATTGAAAACCATACACAATAAGATTGGGTCTTGTTGGCAAATTTTGTATCCAGGGGGGTGATGTCTCGACCCAAGGGGGAGTGCACCCTTTGCGGCCAATTAGAAGAGTTCGTGGACGTGCGATGGATGGATTGCAGGAGCCAATCGACCACTCGCAAGGCCCATCTATACCATCAATGCCAGAGGAGACAGACAACCTTTCCGACTTGCCTACAATCTTGGAGCCTGAGATGGAGGCAATGATCGATGCATTGATTCCCATGGATGTTGAGACATCTGACCCGCTTTGAGAGGAAGCATCCATACCATTATATGATGGGTGTCGAGTATCTCGGTTGAAGACATTACTTGCACTCTTAAGTGTGCAAGCAAAATACGGTTGGAGCGATACGAGTGTGACTGAAGTATTCAGGTACCTTGCACACAGACTTCATTGTTTTTTTTTTTAAACAGTATTATTGCAAACATGGATGGATTTTTCAAGGTGTTTTATGATTTTTTCAGGTTATTGAAATATCATATATTGCCACCTGCAAACACCATGCCTGAGTCTCGTGATGATGCACGACATGTTTTATGGAAGCTTGGCATGGACTACAATAACATCCATGCATGTATCAACGACTGCATATTGTTTCGAGATGAATACGAGACTATGGAGACATGCCCAAAGTGTGGTGCTCACAGGTATCGACAGGACTTGCAAGGGCAGACCATTCCTCAAAAAGTCCTCAGACACTTTCCGCTCATCCCCCGCATAAACCACATGTTTCGCACGTCTGCCATGGCAAGCTTGACAACGTGGCATGTGCAGAATAGGTCCACGGATGGAGTGCAACGAATATCAGCAGATTCGCGCGCATGGAGCCACATTGACTCTACCTTCCCAGGCTTTGCACGAGAGCCAAGGAATCTTCGGCTCGGTCTCGCCATGGATGGTGTGAACCCATTCGGTCTGCGCTCGACTTCTTACAGTGTGTGGCCTATAGTGCTTGTCAACTACAACATTCCTCCATGGCTTTCTACGAAGAAAGGACATCTCATCCTTAGCTTGCTCGTCCCGGGCCGCTACAAAGTAAAAAATATAGATGTGTATCTTCGTCCATTAGTCGATGAGCTTAAGATTTTGTGGAAGGAGGGGGTCACGGTGCAAGATATGAGCAGGCGCGATGGTCGGCGGTCAGCCAACATTCGAGCCATTCTCATGTGGACGATGCATGACTTTCCGGGATTGGGAGAGTGCTCAGGTGAGCAGACCTTTGTTCTCGCCGGTAATATCTATATTTTATTTCATTCAATCAAGTATTCACTAGGTCGTGGATCGCCTTGCAGGTCTCGTTACCTCAGGTTATCATACATGTCCATTGTGTGGGCCACAGTTAGACTCCCGAAGGTCACAAACCATGAAGAAGATGGTATATCAAGGACACGCCGCTTTCTTGCCGGAGGATCATGAACTCAGGGAAGGTTTTCTTGGACGACCTCCAGCACGTATGAACGCTGCAAGCTTGTATGAGCTGAAAATGGTAAACCCGGATTCACATCCAAATGGAATGCGACGGTTCTCAGTTTTCTACGAGTTGCCATATTGGACCCACTTACAGGTCAACCACTTGTTGGATCCCATGCATATTTTCAAAAATGTGGGCAGCTTGCTATGGGACCACATCACAGGAAAGAGAGACACTATAGGGTCACAAATGGATTTAAAGGAGGTAGGTAAGATGGAGCCGCTTTGGCCGCAGTCGAGTGCTGAAGGGGGAGTGCAGCTTCCTCGCGCTCCCTGGGTTTTGTCTACCAAAGAAGAGCGCATTGTGAAGCAAGTAATCAAGTCTATCCGCACTCCGACGGGTATGATGCGTTCTCTCAGGTCCGCATTTTCTAAAGATGACCTGATTTCTGGGCTAAAATCCCATGATTGGCATAAGATATGTCAGGTTTGTGAACAGAATGGATTTTAATTAGCGTGGACATTTTGAAATTTGAAAAGTGACCATTATTCTTAATGCTTTCTCATTTGTGGCAGTTTGTCCTACCGATCGCGATCGCGGGATGCCTAACTCCAGAAATTCGCGGGGCCATTTACAAGCTGTCGACTTTGGTGCAATGGATCTCACAGAAAGAGATTAAGACGTCCTCTATTGAATCCGCAAGGCGGGGAGCAGTTGAGACGGTCTGTCTCTTTGAGAAATACTTTCCCACTAGCATGCTCACGATACAAGTTCACCTTCTTGTGCATCTTGTGGATGAAGTGGAGATTGCTGGACCTGTCCATACGCGATGGATGTTCTTCCTGGAGCGCTTCATGAAAACCCTGAAAGGCTTTGTGCGACAACGAGCTCGTCCGGAAGGTAGCATGGCGGAAGGTTGGTTGGTGTCAGAGGCGTTAGTGCATATCTCACAATGGCTACCAACAGTGGAACCAGACAATGAAATGCTATGGACGCTGAAGGACGATGACAGGCTGACTGGAGATGTGGTGGTTGGAAATGGGGTAGAAAAAAGAATGGATGCCTCAATGGAAGAGAAGGTGAATCGCTTTTGTATGTTGCACCATGCCTCCATGGAGACGTGGCTCGCCAAGTACCAGATTGCAAGGAAAGATCGAGAGGAAGAGCGAGCTGAATTCCGACGCAGTACGCGTCACCGACCGATTCGATATCCCGAAGGCATGGAGGAGATGCCGCGGTTTATGTCTACACGATGGTTGCATGGAGCCTTGACCGCAGCATCCAGCGAAGGGATAGAGGTCTCAATGGAGGAGTGGGAGTTCTCGAGGGGATGTAGTCCAAAGGTAATGAGGGGTTTAGAATGTGTCGTATCTAAATTTGCTTGCTACATCTAATTTGAGTGTTTCAATGTGCAGTACAAAATATATAGTGCAGCGTGGTCGCGCGGACGGCATTTTCGGGTGGAGCGTATTGACAAAATGCGCTCCATAATGGACTGTGGTGTCATGGCAAGGTTTGAGCAAGAGAGCCGGCGACGAGCAACGGATCCGAACACAGTTGTGGATGAGATGGAGTATTTTGGGAATTTGCAAAGTATTATTACAGTGGATTACCGTAGCTTCTCCATGATAATATTCGACGTGCAGTGGTTCAAAGTGGTACTTGGAGGAGCTGGCGCAACAGTTCGACGAGGTCCATCTGGATTTCTCGAAATAGATTCCGAAAAAAAATGGATGGATTTGCGCGACACCTTTGTGTTGCCGGCCCATTGTGAACAGGTGCAACTAGGCATTTGCTTGCTAATTGTAATACGATGGGGTTTATGTCACAATGGTTTGAAGACGGTTTGTAAGTGTTTGTGAATAGGTAATCTTCTATCCAGATCCCCGACAACCTCGATGGTGGTATGTTATACCTTCAACTCCTCGAGGTGCGAGAGTATACGATCAAAGCGATGTTCCAGGCATAGATGAAGAAAATATGCAAATAGAGGGATCGAAATTACAAGGGGTGGAGGCCACCGCAAGCTTGGAGCCCGCATCGGCTAACAATGATGGAAATACAGAAGTCGTAGAATTTTTTGAGAACGAGACAGACTCGTTATTTTGTGGTGACATGTCTATCGATCTTCCAGTATATGCAGAGTTATGTCAGGAGATTAACATGGGACCATAGAATACTTCATTCTTGGAGAATTGTATTACTCAATTCGTTGTTTAGATCTTCCATAAAGGTAGATAAGATATGCATTTTAAGAGGGATTTTTCAAAAATGATTTTATTAATGTGCTTTGTATAGTTTAAATTGATTATTCTAACATTATTTTTTATCTGTGCAGGTATCGACATTTTCAGGATGAGTCGAGGGATGAGCGATGAGGAGTTTCAGGAGATGATGGCACATATGTCTCCAGATCAGCTCGCGAGATTCAGAGAGATAGCAGATCAAGAGCTGTCTCGTTCTTCGTCAGGGCGCTCTGCTAGATCAGCATCGGCGCGATCAGATGCTTCAGCTTCGAGCAGACGATCTCGACGCTCGCGACTTGGGCCAGAGGGAGGGACTGCGACTGCAGGAGGATCAAGGGGGTGTTGCTGTGGAGACACAGACACGGTGTCTCCGTCTCGTCGTTCAGCTGGAGCTCGGTCACCTCCAGGATTTGTCACACCTGTGGGGACGTCCACTCCAGTTACTCCGGCTTTTGCGCAGCCGTCGGCAGATGTCACGCCTTTTGGTGGCACTCCCTCTGGTGGCACTCCTTTTGGTGGCACACCCTCTGGTGGCACCCCTTTGTATGGCACTCCGGGAGAGGGTACCCCCATCGGTACACTGGATGTTCAGGGGTCTCCTGGATATGCCCAGGAGCGTGGACGGAGATGGGAGAGGGCCCATACAAGGCACACTCCTAGGGCTTATGGATACCTAGTGGATGGCAGGTCAGGAGCCATCATCATGAATGATGAGGGGAGGAGGGTGATGGCTCGCATGAGGGAGTTGTGCCAACAAGTTTTTCGGCACAACGTCCTGGATCATTGGAGGAACATACCGGAGGGGAGCAAGGAGTACATAGTAGCATCCTTGCACGAGGAGTTCCCGGTGCCAGCCGCAATGGATAGATTCTCTACGGGCTGGATGATGGATTGCATGCGTGCATACATGTCACATAGATGATCCGACGCACGCAAGGCAATCAAGAGTGGGGCTCCAAAGCCCGAGTGGTTAGATGCAGACGACTGGCACCGACTGAGGGAGGAGGCTACAAATTCGCCAGGACGTTGGAGTCAGCAGCGGGAGGCGGTGAGGGCACGAATCGAGGCCGGATCGGTACATCATCTTGGGAGTGGTGGCCACAGGACATATTTGGAGGACTTTGTAAGATTCTCTTTTGTTTTGCTTATTTGTTTTTTTGAGATATTCTTTGTACTGACAATCATGTTTCTAACAGTTAGCATTTTGTTTTCTTTGCAGCACTCCATTACAAATCGCGATCCGCAAGGCCTTGAGACTCGATATGCGGAGAGGCACGGTCTCAAATCATTGATCGACCGATTGTATAGACGCGGCGGCCCAGTAAGTCACTCATCTTTCTTGTCCGTAGTTACCATGAGATATTTGAATGCATTATTGTATGGTGGATTGATATGTTGTTTCTTTTTCTGCAGAATCCGTTTGATGCTCCTTTACAGCGGGAAGAGCTTTCGAGGGACGACGATTTGTAGCTCGCCCTTGGATCCTTAGAGCTCACATACCTTTAGTTTTTAGTCGCCCGATCTATGTAGACATTTTCTATGTATTAGTGATATTGTTTTATGATTGTACCAATCGCATTTTATGCGATATCATGTATTTATTTCATCCATCAGTTTTATGATTTCAGTATACATTCTTTTTGTTTGCAAACGCTTTGTATGAAGCAGTGCAGAAACTATTTTGTATGGCTCTCATACAGCACACAGTGCTATATGTGGCAGGGCAGCTTGCTGCCCTGCCACAAAAAAAAATCTCTGTTACCATCGCTATTTGCGTCGCAAATTTTACTGCACGCGTCGCTATTGTCGTCACTATCAGCGTCGCAAATTCTCTGTAACCGTCGCTATATGCGTCGCTATTTACGTCACAAATGCGACGCATATAGCGACGGTTATAGCGACGATTCTATGGCGTCGTCAATAACGACGCTTTTTGCGACGACGGGGGCAAATTTTGTTGTTTGTATTTTCGTCGCTTTAAACGTCGCTATAAGGTCTATATCTTGTAGTGCATCTCCAGGATTGGCCCTTTGATGCACTGCTAAACATATATCACAAACGAACACAAACTCCTCTCTTTTATATTTCTCGTATTTCCAGGAGATATATCGTGCTTCCTCACTTCACAGTCCCTTAGGAAACCGACCCTCTACCATACGGCAAGGGATAACGTCACACTCTCAAACGTGGGTCAAAGTCCTAAGAAAACAATTGCTATGCAGTCCAGGAGATTTTTCCTTCAATACCATGAACCATGCATAGTGCATAATGTGAATGGTTTAGTGCACAAACAATAGAAATTCAGCATTGTGCATCGTGCAAAACCAATATTTTCATGATTTCCATGCTAACGTTTATGTGTTGAAACGAGAAGAGACACTAAGCCTTACGCTCATGCTGCCTTTTCCTTTATTTTAAAACAATGTCCTATAGCCATGATGCAACACATAAATCAGATTTAAGATTGTACTTTGACGCTCAAACTCCCCTCTCACCCTACCGTTTAATGTTTTGCAATCGTTGAAAGGTGTAAGTGTCATTTTATGTGTATTTCTTTGTAGAGAAAGCAATAAATACGAACAAAAACATAGAAATGAGAGTAAACTGAGGCTAACCTCATTCTCTACCTTCATTATACATTGCACAAACACTTATGTGATTTTTTGGAATTTTCTTTTTATCATTTCCTAATTTTCTCCTATTTAAAACCCATTTTTCACCATTTTTTGGTATTTTTCCTCTATTATTTTCAATAAAAATGACTATAAATTGAAATTGACTATGGGCTGTGGCCCTTAGGTTCTTTGACAGCAAAATTTCAGGTTCTATTGATGTTATATCTCATGTTTCCCCTTTATTTTGCAAAAAACCCCTATTTTGCCTCTTAAACGTGTGTTTTACGGGTTTTATACCATTAATTTCAGTCATAACACTTATGAATTTCTGATTTTCTGAGCATAAACTGATCAAACTCATAGCAAACAACAACATAATGCATAATCAGCCCATGGGAACAATATTTCATCAACCAAATAGCATAAAAACTCATTTTTCCTTCATAAAATTTGAATTACCGCTTAGGCTTTGTGTCTCGGGATCTCGGTTTTGCTATAGGACTGCGTGTCAGCCCTCATACAATGTCCAGCATCTTCAAGAATAGCACTCTTCATGTCTTCATCCATCCGGAAGCAATCCGGTCTCATCCGGACAAGCTTTCCTTCATCATTCTTCATTGTCTTCATCCACACAAGAATAGCCCCTTAAGGGAGAGAGAGGGAGGAGAGAGAAAGACTAGAATCAGATATTTCCATTGAGGCCACCATTTGACGGGCGAAGGGCGGCGATAAGACCAGCATCCAGTGGGGAAGCAAGGGTCAATGTCAATTGGGGGGGGTTGTATTCAGCCTGCATGATGCATTGCCCAAGATCATGGCACATTTTTCGGCGCCTGCTGCCACGCTTCCTTCTTCTTTTTCCCTCACCACGATTTGCATGCCACATTTCATGTGGCATAAATTGTCCAATGCCCAAAGATCACCACCCATTTGGCCAAAAGTAAGTCCACCTTTTCGCATCTTGACCGGTTCCTTGGCCATTTCCCTGTCCGGACTCCAAATCCAGCTCTGAAAAATCCTAGGCGTCCGGCTTGACATCCCACATTGGCCGGTAACTCTTGACAACCTACACGGCAGTCTGAAAAATTATCAAAAATCAACAAGTGTCGCTCGGGCGCCTTTAAAGTACTTTGACGCTTAAAATCGTCCTAGGTCGAGCCGCTACCTTCGACGTTGAATATTTTTCCCTTGATATTAGTAATTTTTAGCTATTTTTAAGCACTTCTCGACATCAAAACTCCGCTCTCACATACCCAAATCCAAGATCCAGCAATGGACATACATAGAATGTATCTCAAAAGCCTGTAAGGCATCGCATGAAGAAGCTGCAAGTATGTAATAATCATCTAAATCAGTGGCCTGCATGACATTAACCTCTTCTATCTTCACATTGGACAATGCAGGTACAATACTGCGCTCAGAAGACTTGTCCTGCACTTTTTCTTTTCCCTTTTCCTTGCACTTATCATCGCGCATTTTATGGCACTACAGCCTAATATGTCCTGCTTTTCCACAATAATGATAGGTAAGATCAAACATCCGTCCATGGGACTTAATGCGACCACATGACTTGGACTTGGACTTCTGAGAGTCCCTGCCCTTATGATCATTATCATGCCTGCCATTTCTGCCACCTCTAATGGTTAATGCATGTGAAGAGCGGAAAGCATCATTGTTTCTCCTATTGATTTCCTCAGTCAATAAAGCACTCTCAACATCTTTGATTTTCAGTCCATCAAGCTTGTTTGTGCATACGGCAATATGGAAGACATCCCATGATTCAAGCAAGGTGCCAAGCAGAAACAACGGGTACAAGTTGTCTTTGAACTCAATACCCTATAACAACAAACTTTTCATGATAGCATGAAACTGACTAAAATGAGATGAAAGGGAGGTCCCCTCCTTCATTCGAAGGTCCATTAACTGCTTCAGCCAATACATCTATGACGCACGACTCTACTGCGCATAGAGCTCCTGAATCTTCTCCCATAAATCCCATGCACTCTGATTCTCATATTCAACAACATTATGATGGACCTCTTCTGAGAGTGACAAAATAATGGTAGACTTGCATAGCTCATCAACTTCCATCCAAACATCATCATCCATATCCTCAGGTTTGACACCCTTGAAACACAAGGGTTTAATCTACAACTTTTGCACCAAATCCTGCCATATTTGGGACTTTCAATACCCATAGTTGATACCATCCAACTTGGCAATGTTAAAGAGAGCTGTGTCTTTGAAATGACCAGCCATACTGTCCCAAATCAAAGCAAAAAGGTAAAATTGCAGGTTGTTGTAATTAGCAGAAAATGCACTAAAACCACTGCTAAAACTAGTTGAAAGGGTGGATTTCACCAAGAAAGCACCTATCCACCAAATATGACCAAGATAACATCAAATAGTAAGCATTACCCTCGTAGAAGTGCTCAAAATCTGCAGATTTCAGCTTACTATAATAAATTACAGCAGTATGTAAAACTGCCGCAAAATGAAGCAATCACTGATACATATGTCACTGCAACTGCCACGTAACAAGATACATCCAATAGTGAGTTTTCAGGGGCAAGAAGGTACCAAGAACTGTCAAACCAATAACCTGTCAGGCAAGAGACATCTCATAGGTCCAGAAGTCATGCATGTAATGGGTCTCGGGGTAAGAGAAGAGACCAAGCACAAGCACAACTGATAGAGCAAGAAGCTCAATATATAACCATCCAAGATGCATACAACATTGACAAACCTATGACATAGATAGGTGCATACCTCAATAGTCATATCAAATCAGCCCACTACAGATAAAATGCAGGCATAAAGCTCTCAAGAGAGTAAATGCATGTAACTGTCCCACAAGCTCAAGCTCATCTGTAAATAAGACTCTGTGTACATCCGAATATACCAAGAGGCTCCCACTGGAAGTGAAGTCAGATGCAAAGAGAGCAAGCAATGCTCTAATACATCAAATACGTAGCATCAGACATGCCAAATCCCAGTAGGATACATCCGAAGCATAAATCCCAAGCTATCTCGGACCTGTAAAGCATAAGCCTGAAAGCATTCAAAGAGCATGTAATTGACAACCAAATGTAATGCCTAGTAGATCCAAAATGCTCAAATACATCTAAAGATGAAGATCCAAGTAACTATCAAGCATGGGCAAACCAAGTGGCATCCATATCTGACCAAAACATAAATGTAAGAGGCCTAAATATCAAGCAGTGACAATAGGCATAGACTGGTCCAAAGCATGCCAATTGAAGCCAAACGCCAGTGAAGAACAACCAAGTCAAAGCTTAATACAAGCTCAAAAGCATTCCGGAACCAAATACAAGCTCAATGTCATATCTCGAAGGTCAATACTTCATTGCATATCCCAAAGACATAGCCCGAAACCAATAGGCATAACCAAACATGAGATAATAGGCTTCAGCCCACTGTGGTAAAGCAGTAATTTATTGTTCAAAACTGAGTGTTTTCAGCAAGAAAATCAGTCCAAAATGATGGCATAACATGTGCCTTGCATCCCCCAAACAATCGGGCATCAATAGGTACCAAACCAATTAAGTATAAGTGCCCAAACAAGCATAGCATTAGATGCCAATATTACTTCTACATAACATGACTATGGAAATGTTGTAAACAGTCCTAGGAATGTACTGATCAAACCCAAAACTAATGCCAATGATCAAGGAGGCTTCAACTGAAGTTAGAGACCATTGCCAAGTGCATTGCCAAGCCCGAAGAAGCATGATATAGCCATCAATGAGGAGTAGGTGAGCTGCTGTAGTGTGTTGTCCAGAACAGCCAAAAAAATGGTGCAAATTTGATGATCCCTTCTTCTGCTTCTATGCATCCATGTGGCCTCAATGGTAGTGGTTGGAGGCTCCGGGGGGTGCCCAGGGAGGCCCACAATAGGCCTCAAGTGCCCAAATGCAAGAGGGAGCAAGATCTAAGCTCCAAGGGTTTGAGCTATGGCTGCGCTGTTTGACTACAACCTAAGAACTGAAGGAAAACACTAGAAGAACACTTCAATACCTCTATAGCAATGCTCTGAGGGTGCCTCAACAAGCCGAGAAGGTGCTTCGGGAAGCCAGGGAGTGATGGGAGCTCGGGAAGGTCAGCTATGGCTACCGGGAAGGAAACCCAATGCTATAGGTATTTGAGTGGAAGCTAAGAATGCCACAAACCAAGCTCAGGAAGTTGGAAAGCCTTGTTGTGATACCAGTTGAAAGGTGAGAAGGATCAAAGCTTGCTTGGAAGTGAGCTATGGCCGAGAGCAAGGGCAAGAAGAGAGAAAGGCACAAATGGAAACTCCAACAACCACAATGTGTGGCTAGGCCTTCCTTTATTCAAACTGTCACTAAAAGAATAAAGAATAAGTGATTGTGAAGGGCACCCACACTTGTAGTGTGTAGTGGCAGGTACTGTCAGTGTAGTAATACACGGGTGGCTAGGCGGAGGCACCTTTACCCCCAACAGTACTTAGGGAGACTTGTTCTTTTGTTGGGGACTGGTAATCAAGGCATGAAGTTCTAGGGTTAGGTTAGGTATATATGGGGGAGGTTTGAGTAGTTGTCTGCCTCCTGTAAGGACATTGTCAAGCATTGAAAAACCTATTTTTAGAAGGCAATCCTAGTACCCCTATTTTGCTAGCCTATTAGGCAGCTATTCTAGGAGTCCCTGCTAGTGTGAGGCAGTTTGAGAAGCCTCTTGAAATAAAAAGAAGAGATAAGCATGAATATATCTGAAATATGAAAAATACAAAGGTGTGTAAAAAGAGAGTTCTAACCCTTAAAATAGAAAAAAAAACAAGAAAGAAAAAAAATATCAAGAGTTGTTGATTATCGCCTTGCAAAGGCTTGGTAGGTTCCTAGGGACAAGTCAGACCCGCGGCGGCTGATACCTTGTCTTCATAGGGATGGCATCTAGCTAGAAAAGAAATAATAAGGAAGGTTGGAGTGAAAATAAAAGTGAGCGGAAGAGAAAGGATTAAGTGTTGCCTTGCCAGAGCCTGGTAGGTTCTTAGATACCGAGTCATGACCCTAAGATTGGTACCTTATTCTCCTTGGTTCACTACGCTCAGCTCCCTCCTTTTTACACGCCCAAGTATGAAAACTTGAGGGAAAAATATTATGAAAAGAAAATATATGCTAACTAAGCTATAGAAGTCCTTGCCTAGTAGTTCTTAGTCCAACTGTCCTAAGTTAGGTAGATAGTTCATGCCGCCACCTAGAATGACTTCTTTGATGATTCTTTTTAGCACGTCTGTGTCGGAGCAATTGGTTAGCAACTTGCTCTAGATTATACTGGGCCTATCCCTTGAGGATTTTCATGCCTTGATTTTGTCAGAGAGTAGGGTGAGAGTTGTTCTTGTGCTTCGTTGAGTTTTATGTTTTGTGGCAACTTGATGCTTTTTATAGTTATTGTTTGTGCAAATCAATTCGTGGGATTCGATGGGCTGAGTCACCCTATCCTGTGGTCACCAATGAAAGCTGGATTTTGGGACCCGTTTTTGAAGCATAACATTGCCTGAAAGGAGTAAAAGGCCAATTTTTCATGGAAAATAAAATGGTTGCAGATCGAAGAGTTGGAGTTTTCTTAGATAGAGTTCGATGCCATGAGTGCAATGCAAGTCTCAGTTCATCAATCAAAGTCCATTTGACCCTCCATTTAATCCCCACAAGGTTTGGTGTTCTAAAGTAGCTACTGATCTGAGAGAGCCAAAAAGTGCATGATGGAGGCCAAATTGATAGATTTTTATACTATGAAGTCGGTCGTCCAGTCCGTTTGCGAATCAGAGTTCTTTTGGATATGTTTGGCAAAAAACCACTTGCATGCAGTGCAAAACTCAAAGCTTCAACTAGACATTTTAAAGTTTAAAGCTTAATGACTAATTAAAAGGCTTTAAGCCTCAAAATCTGAATCGTGGGGGTATGTGGCTTTTTTTTGTGCCCCATTTTTATTTAAAAATGGATTATGGCAATTGTTGGCATCAGGGGAAGGCAAGAGGGTAGCAAGATGAACAATTTTAACACTTCCAAAATCACTTCAATCATATGAGTAAATAATGCAGTGAATGGAAAGGTCAAATTCTACTCTTTCTCTCTCCTCTCTCCTCTTATTGTGTGTTTTCATGGTTGATTCTATGAGAGAAGGGTGTGGGCTAAGATGCAAGATTTTGATCTTGGGATGATGTTGGAGCATGAAAGAGCATAGATCAAGATTGGAAGGATCGTCAACAGCTATTGGGAAGTGTCCACGGGCCTCTAATCACGAGACATACAGTATAAAGCATGGTTCTATGAGTAAGTCATAAATTTAATCGTTTTATGATAAATTCTATTGTAATTGGCTGGAAATTGTTGTATTTGATTGTCAATGTTGTGATCTATCAAAAATGTTAAGAAAATCAAGAAAAATCAGTCATGTAATAATTTCCCTATAAGCACGCAAAATCCATAACATTACAGTTTTAAGGAAAATCATGCAATTTTGGGGTTTTGTTGTACGTATGGTGTTCCTATGGGATGGAATGTAATAGAAAATTAATTCTCAATAAGCTTAATCAGTCCAAATTAGTCAATCAAAAATATTGATATTTATCAATAAATAAATAAAAAATTTGCATCCAAAAAATTAAAAAATAATATTTGTGTTTGTGAATATATGATAAGGCGGCTGAGGCATGAGGGTAAGCCTCAGTTTCAGCCCTATCTTTATGTTAAAGTGGGTATTTACTGCTTTTATGAAGGAAAAATACATTAAAATGCTAGGCTCTAAACCTACCACCGAATGCATAACCTTAAGCGTTGGGAAGAGAAGGGGGGTGTTAAGTGCCAATAATATGCTAAATTCTGATATTTTTATGATGCATGGCATATAGGACATGTTGTTTTTAAAATTTTAGAGGGTCTAATAGCACAAGCATGCCCAATGCTGGCCCTAGGTAACACAGCAATCTCGTTTAGAGTAAAGGTATGAAAGTAATGCTTTTGCACCTTCACAATGCTAATTGTTGATGAAAAATTTGTTTGAGCACTATAAAGCATACAGAATTGCATTGCATGTAACACATAGTATCATCCTAAAACGATTGTTTTCATGAACAATTG